>NC_090746.1:107181861-107201861 GCF_036898095.1 Palaemon carinicauda | reverse complement strand
TGTATGTGTGGAGATGTTGTGTGTATATCAACTTGATTAAATCTATCTGTTATTTGTCCCGTTCTTCTCCGTCCTTCCTTATTCAAATCAGTCTTGAGATGTTAGAATAAACTTCTACTAAACACAACAGTTTTCTTCTGTTTCCAGGTCCCACTAACTACCCGATTGTAGTAGTCTGTTGGAAATGCCTTTGCCTAGCGATCTGCTGGACGGGGATTCGAGACCCACTCAAGGTCTATAGTTTCTTGTTGTGGCTGCAACCTCACCATTCTTGTGAGCTTTGGATGGGGACGGGAGGGTTGGGGAGCCTATAGGTCTACCGGATGAGGAGACATCAGCAGCCATGGCCTGCCCCTCCCTGGTCCTACCTTGGGTGCTGATAATGTGCATATATGATCAGTCTCTACGGCATTGTCCTGTGGCTTGCCTCTGCCATTCATGAATAACCTTTAAACCCCAGGTCTCTCAGTTTAAGAGTTGAGTGCCATTACTACTACGTCACGAGGTCTAAAGAGAGAAACAGGCGTCGATTTAACAAATTTGATTCAGAGAGAGAGAGAGAGAGAGAGAGAGAGAGAGAGAGAGAGAGAGAGAGAGAGAGAGAGATCTAACACCACAGAAGCACACGGTGAGTCAAATGAGTTCTCATCTTTGAGTGCAATCGTTCGATTTTATTTGACTTCGGCTCCGGTTTTGGAATCTAGATTTAAATCTGTGAATCATAACTTCATTTTAGTAACTTGTGCTTTATTGTTGTTTATGCCTAAGTTACTTGATTCGGATATGGCTATTCTATTTCTGGAACCGTAAAATGTTCACAATGATAACTATTTATGCAGAGTCGAAGATATAATTAAAACATTCGAAATCCAAATACGTCTATTTCCCGATGTGGATCAAGTGAATGAATTAGATACGTAAAACTAAGCTTACGCTATTGTTTTCGATATAATTTCTTCCATTATTTGAATGATTTTGGCATAATTACCCGAGAAGATACATAATTCTATTGCTGTTAGTCTAGTGAAGTGACAGGGTGGGATAGGGGAAGGACTCAGTTGCTGGGGTTGGATAAGGAAGGGAAGGATAGGACGGACCGGCGGGAGGACATTGGGGTTATTTGGGCCAGGGTTTGGAGGATAGGGTTTGCATGGGGCGAGGCCGAAGGGAGAGGGGAGGGTTTCAGGGGCAGGTGAGAGTGATGTCTCCTACTGTAATCAGCTTCAAAGGCATTGCAATGAGTATCTTAATTGTTATTGTAAATGTGTGTGTGTGTCTGTGTGTGTGTGTGTGTGTGTGTTTGTAGAAGGCTAACACCCTGAACACAGTCGATTCCTGATGTTCGTCTTTTGATCATTTCTAGACCTTAATTGATCTATCATCTAGGAACATATATTTGGAAATTTATATTCTATAAAAACGAGGAAAATAATATTAAGTAGATGATATAACAAAAAAAGCAATAAATGACTCATTATAAACAAAATAAAAATATTGACGTTTCACAAATCGAAGGATTCGAGTGACCGATGAGAAGCGTTACCAAATTTCATCCTGACTACATTATTTCCCTTTATAATATTGATATTGCATTAGAAGTTCCATTTACATTAGGCAATACGCGAGACTTGACAAAAACTATGCTTTAGCATTATTAAGTTGGGTCATTTCCATAAGTTCCGTTATCACTGAGAGCGGAGGTACTTTTCTCATCTGATTTGACTTTTTGGAGGGATGATAAAGAAATTTAGCCCCCATGCCCCTGTCAAAAGTGTGGGCATAACGTTTGAGAGCCCTGAATTCAAAATGGCCACTGTCGCCAGTTCAAAAAAATGAACTTTCCCTGGTTTCTGGATCGAAACAACCATGAATCTGATCACTAAGTTGAAACATGGATGGCTTTGCCTTTTGCAAAACGAGAAGCAACTGTTCTCTACAATAAGGAATGTAAACAAGTGGGCCAGAGTGAAGGCTACAGTGATGCAAAATGTCAAATGTGAGGGTCACAACAGGATATATGTTGAGTGTCAAACAGCGAGGATGAAGAAGGATGAGCAAGCAGTTCAGGATCTACAGCACTGCATGAAAGAATTTAGCGCTGAACTAATTGATAACTCATCACCTTCACTGAGGTCACTGCAGTCTGGTCTGGTTGCTTCTCCACAGCTAGTATAAGACTTCAACACTGCTTTTCAAGATTGCCAAGATCAGGTTGAAACTCTCCTGAACGAGTAAGTATTCACGAAGACAGCCTCTCACTACAACCATCCACAAGAATAAAAGACAAAGCTTTTACAGTGAACAGATTTGTGCACCAGCAGGTATGCCTATAAAAGTGGCTCAGATGGAGAGGTCGGGTCTGGCGGCCCTGGTGGACCTTGCAGAAGGATCAGGCATGCTCCCACTTGAGTCAGAGCTTGAGGGAAGAGTGACTGAGGAGTGTTTGTGTCAGTACAATGCAGATGGGCCAGTGCGCAAAACATTGAAGAGAAAGCTCTTGGATCAGTTTAACCTTGACCCAGTTGTTCAAGAACCAGAAAACTACATCAGCATTGTCGACATGGATATGATCTGGCGGCCAGCAACTTCCACACCCGAGGACCGTGAGGCAAAGACACGAGATTGCTTAAAGTACTGTTGGAAGGACTATCTAGAAAAGATCTGTAAGACTATTTTCTCACTCCATGTCAATGCAACTCCTTACATCATTCTTATCAATGACAAGCATGACCTTCCTTCCAGCATCAAGGATGATGAACATGATCGAAGGGCAGCAAAACATGCAGATATTCCAAACGTTTTACCAAAGCCCACAGACACATTCTAAATAGCTGCTGAAATTAACCAACTGATGGTTAGATTAGGGAACAAGATCAGACTGCAAAAGCTCCACAGGGAACAGATGAAAGCACAAGCTTAAATGATGTTTTGTGGAATAATCTACTGTGAGGGAGAAAGAGCAACCAATGTGAGCACTGGTGTGGCAAATACAGACTTTATTTTCAGGCATCCAGAGGCTGACACAATGATGTTCTCTGCCTATGCCAAGCTTAGGACGGGGAACTTTAATGGAGCAGTTGTACTTGACATTGAAGATACAAATGTGTACGTTCAAGCAGCATATCTCTCACAGCAACTCCCTGGTGATCAACTTATCAAACGCAAGCATGTCTTTATCAACTGCCGTGACATGCTACCAGAAGAAGTCTCACATATCATCATCCCTCTCCATGTGATCACTGGCAGTGATCCTGTGTCAGGGTTCTATGGCCATGGAAAGAAGAAGGTGATGAAGACGGTGATCTCTGATCCCGAGGTGAGAAAGCTCCTGGGATGAATTGGTGAAGGCATCGACTTGGAGGATAGTATCAGAGCTGATATGAAGACCTTTGTAGTGTCCTGTATCTATGGTGAAAGTGCAGATGCTACTTGCGGGTAAGCAAGTACTTCCAAGTGGTAAAAAATAAAGAAGAATACGATCTGCCTCCCACCTGATGACGACTCCTTGATTCCGAATGTTGAAAGGACAAACTATATCACATATTGCCAACTAAACTACAGCTTGGTTGACTATCCATCCCCTATTGGTCATGGCTGGGAACTTGTGAATGGAAAGTGCCGACCAGTGCGCTACACACAACCCCCCCCCCCCCCCCTTCCTCCAAAAGCTCATGCTTCCTGACTCCCCAGAGGAAAGGGAATCTGACAGTGAGGTGAGTAAGTCTGGGGATTCAACAGATTCTGAAGTATAAAAGTCCCATGATTGACGTAGAACAATTGATTCAGTGGTGTACATTTGCTAATCAATATTAATTTATTGTTGGACATTTCCTTGTGTTTTAACGTGTTTTAACCATTAACCTTGGTTTTGTTGTAAAGTGATTTTTGTGTCTTTACTTTTACTTCTATCATTAATTAATAAAAAAATTCATCACAAAAAGAAACTTTCATTACAACCTACTATTAAAGGTCTGTAATGACCTAGCAAAATTGTACGTTTGGTGCTCAAAATCGGTGGTCACAGTGAATTTGATTATGAAAAACAGGTCAAATCAATAAAATAACACCAGAAATGGATTTCCCATGCCAAAAAAAAACTCTATAACATAATTTTTACAGCACTCTAAGCCAAACTAGGAAAAAGTTAATATTTTGAACTGGTGATGGCTGCCATTTTTGAATTCAGGGCTCTCAAAAGTTATGCCCACACTTTTGACAGAGGCATAGGGGCTAAATTTCTTTTTATCCCTCCAAAAGTCAAATCCAATTAGAAAAGTACTTCCTCTCTCAGTGGTCACAGAACTTATGAAAATGACCCAACTATTTGGTGCTCGTACCACATATTGGAAATATTACAGAAGAAAATCGAACTAATTTGATGTGTGACTTTTGAAATAAGTATATTGTAAAATGTACTTTATTTGGGAAACCTTATGCCCTTAACAATACTTATAATTAACATAACCAAAAACACTACTAATAATAACAATAATAATAACAATAATATTAATAATCATAATAATATTAACAATAACTAGATGGTCAGCTTATTTCATGACCTTGACCTTTGACCTTAACATGTATTGGCATGAATTTCCATTCACTCAAATATGAAGTCATGTCACAACAATATACAAACTTATGGCTGATTACGTGAATTGGACATTTTGCTTGACCGTGACCTTGACCTTTGACCTTGACCTTCCAAAATTTAATAATTTCCATATTTTTAGATAAAAGTTAATTCCTGCAAGTTTCATTAATAAATTATTCAAATTTTGGCCAGGAAGATGTTCACAAACAAACACACAAAAATTACAAAAACACAATCAGGGGGAGAACATAACCTCCTCCCAACTTCGTTAGCGAAGATAACTACCACGCTCTCTCCACGGATATCCATAAAATCCTTTTAAAAAATTGCATTTAAAATTGATTGATTTCTTCATTATTATTATTATTATTATTATTATTATTATTATTATTATCGGGCTTTAATGTGGTGTAACCTCACTCGGTAACTGACTCGACTATACTAATTTAGTTCTCACGAATGGTCAGGAAGCCAAAGTCAAAAAATGTGCAACACCCTGCTGATTGCATGTTAGAATAGTCCAACAAGTCGAAGTAGTTTGTTCAGATACAGATAAATATGAATCCACTTGTTGGACATTACAGATATGGATAGTATGGCTGCCATGACAGTTTTCAAAATGGCCGCCAATTTCTAAGCTTTTTGTCCTATTTCAGATCCTAATTGCAATAAACTCACAATGTTGTAGTCAATTCCTCTGTTTTTCATTGTGTATAAGTGTATTCTGGCATTAAGATAAACCTTGGTGTATACATTTTCCAAAATAAGTTATTTTTCAAAAATATTTGAAAAATTTGAAGGGGTTCCTAATTGACATTGCTAAGAATTAGAAGGCTTGATATAAAAAAAGGCAATGCATAGAATTTTAAACCTAGCTTATACTTATAGTAAACTCCTATTGATTAAATTGCTTTATTTTGTATTGTATTTGATATTTTTAGTGTGTTGGTAACTTTGTTATGTTTACTAATAATAGTAATCAGATTCGACTGTGGTTGACCTGTTACAAACTTTGTGCATCGTCGTGTTTCGGTTGTGTTTGCTGATCGGTTGATGTAACTTATAACCTTGGAATTTGGGTTTAGTTTGATTCGTCAGTCCTGTGGGTAAGCTACAGCATGAACAGAGGAAAATGACAACTTTGTCGGAGAGGACTTAAAAGTTGCAAATGGGAGAGTTTCGGATGTCTTTGCCTACAAAGATGACAGAAGAATTAATTCCTCCTTTGAAGATCTTTTGTTAGAAACTGATTAGGTGCAGGTCCTGTTTAGTGAGTTTGAGGATTCTTGTTCAGAGAATACCACATTTTGTTATTGCAGATCCTACATGAAGTTGATATCCATCCTCCTGAGGTGCACTCGCCCTCTTTATAAGAGAGACTGGGGCCTGTTCCTTGCATCATTATCTGAAATGCAGCCTTGGTTTGAAGCATTTGATCATTTTTATTACTCACGCTGGGGAGCTGTCTTCCTCACTGATATGCATATGCTACCCACAACTGCTCCGGAGGTGCATAGAGGGTTTATTGCAGGAGACTTTGTAACAAAAGAAACAAAACACTAGTTCAACGAAATACCTGATGACCAGGCTATTGAACATGTTAACAAGGCCAGCAAGGTAGCTGGAGGGCTGGTGGGGATTACAAAAAAAGTCACCGCCCGTGAGAGATGGTGCCTAACTTTCAATGAGAGAGTTCAGCTAACCAGAGATTATAAGATGATGTTCAATGTAGCGGGCAATGAAGAAGACGATGATGAGCAGGAATTTGCACATAAAGATTTTGGTTCCAAGAGAATGAAACAAGAATAACATAATGTGCAAAAGCTCATTGACCTGTTCGAGATCCACAATCCATTTGATAGCAATTCCAGAGAACAAGTCTCAATTACAACAGATGATATTACAAGTGAAGCGGTTACGAATGACCTACATGCTGAAGTTACAGGGATGCAGCTTGTGTCAGAGTTTGTGGAGAACAGGTTCACTAAGAAGACAACAGGTTTCCAGGACAGAATCAAGTCAAAGAATCTTAAAATGTTTGAGAGCATGTACACTGTGGAAGTCAATGTCGGAAAGGAAAAACTGTTGCACTTAAGGCTGACAAAAACTACTCACGCGTGTGGTGACAGCAATGCAAGCAGGCAGAGATATTGACATGAACAAAATGTTGGAGCAAGAGATTTGTGCAGTGTCACTTTCTCTGGAAATGCCCGATGGCAGACTGCATCTACCTCAGAACAAAGTTGTCATGTGCTGAGCATAAAGTGGTGGACACCTGGGTTCTCCATGTGCAGGAATCAATTGAACAGGGATACCCACAAACTATTGTTGTGAGCCAAGAAACTGGTGTTCTTGTTCTCCTCACCTTTCAACAACTGCTTAGCCACTTTCTCTGAATGAAAGCCAGAACACTAAAAAGTAACACTTTGTTCCTGTTCATTCCATCAACATCACAGTCACAGAGAGCATCACTTCTCGCATTTCATGCAGTAACAGGTTCGGATAGTACAAGTCAGTTTGCTGGAAATGGGAAGCACTCTGCATGGGCTATCTACCAACAAAACTTACAGCTTCTGCAGAATCTCGGCAAGGAAACTTTCCAGATAAGAATGTGATTGCTGATACAGTGTCCTTTGTCTGCAAGCTGTATGTTCCCAATAGCCAAGAAAACTCCATCCAGAAAGTCAGGTGTGATCTATTTCTTGGCATGACCAAATCAATTGAGAATCTGCCTCCAACCCATGATGCTTTGATTCTTCAAATCAGGTGCGCACATTATCAGTCCCTAGTGTGGAGAAGAGCCTTGGAAGCTGAACCGCATCTTCCTGCACCTGAGGAAAATGGGTGGGAACTGGTGGTAAAAGAAGGTAGTGAGATGCTTCAGCCACAACTGATCACTACATTCTGTTTGGAGCTCACAGCATGCAAATGACGTGCAGTTTTTGCAACTCGATTTTGCAAATGTACACATAATGGACTCGGATGCACACAAGCATGTGGATGTAAAAGCCTTAGCAGAAATCCATTCACTCTTCAAGTTCAATATGCATTTTTGAAATATTTGTTTGTTCCTTCAATGATTCCTTCAATTCACGAAGTGATTGTTCTGCTAAGTCTATTTTTCAGGTCATTTACCCTCATTTCATTTTTACACCATTTTCTTCATTTTCTCATAAAACTGGCTATAATACGAATTTTTGTGGTAAAAAAAAAAAAGTATATAAACATGTTTCTCGAGTTGACATTTGGTGTAATTGTCACAAACCTCAAAAATATTTGTCCATTACAACCTACAGTATGAATAAAACAAATTCTGATGGCGGCCATCTTTGAAACTGTCATAGCGGCTTTACCATCCACATCTACAATGTCCAACAAGTTGAACTAGACTTCCCCATGTTTTAACACTTGAAAAACACCTGTTGCACTATTCTAACATAAAATCAGCAGCGAGCCATTTTTTAAGCTAAATACAGAGTTTGGCTACTTGACTAGTAAGCCCATCGGGGATGAACAGCGGCTACGGCTTTGCTCTCCTCTCAACCTCCTGGGTCCTAAGATCTCTGGCTACACCACTGAATACGCTCAATTAATTACTTTACATTTATTCTCTTGATTATTATTATTATTATTATTATTATTATTATTATTATCATTATTACAAGCTAGGTTATATTCTTAGTTGGAAAAGCAAGATGCTATAAGCTCAAGAGCTCTAACAGGGAAAAATAGCCTAATGAGGAAAGGAAACAAGGAAATAAACAAACTACAAGAGAAAAATAAACAATGAAAATAGAATATTTTAAGAACAGTAACAACATTAAAATAAATCCTTCTCATATAAACTATAAAAACATTAAAAAAACAATAGGCAGAGAAATAAAATAGCACAGCGTGCCCGAGAGAACCCTCAAGCAAGAGAATTCTAATCCAAGACAGTGGAAGTCCATGGTACAGAAGTTATGGTACTACTCAAGACTAGAAAACAATGGTTTGATTTAGGAGTGTCATTTTCCTAGAAGAGCTGCTTACCATAGCTAAAAAGTCTCTTCTACCCTTACCAAGAGGAAAGTAGCCACTGAACAATTACAGTGTAGTAGTTAACCCCTTAAAGTGAAGAAGAATTGTTTGGTAATTCAGAACGTAAGTGAGCATTTAGTAATGAAAATAATTACAATTACAGTTGACGAAGGAAGTACCTTTGATGAAGGATATTAACGGCTCTTGCAATGGAGGTTAGTGCCCTTGGCTGAAAGAAACAATTCACCTTTGTCAGTAAACTGCATTCTCTCAACTTTCCGGATTCTTTCCATGCTTCGTAACAGAATTTCGCTCATCTATAGGCACATTATATACAGGAAATAAAATTGACAATTTCATTTCATATCTACCAGTAAACATCGTAAAAAATAAAAAAAACTTTACTAGATTCAATTTTTTAATTCCCAATTGTATTAAGGAACAATTTATTTAACTCCAAATTTTACACCATAACAAAAATATCTAAATGATTTCATTCTAAGTTGTACGAAATCGCACAAAATTTAAAATGATTTAATTCTAAATTTTTAACTTAAAATGTGTAAAAAGCACCCAACTCTTATTCAAAGTGAACATTCATTAATATACATAACTTTTTAACAGGTATGATTTAATGATAATGAAGATCATCAAGGTCCAGGTCCTTCACTTCAGTTATAAAAATAATATCGATTCTATTCTTAAAATCGTATATTCCAACAGATGTTTGCAATGCAAGGCTAAAGCGATTGGGACTAGATTCACTCAGGAATATCTATGAAAAAAAGATCCACTCCAGTTAGAAATGAAGACAAAATAAATAATAACGAGTAGCAATATCTAAAGTTCCCTCGCTAGAGTTCTTCCAAAAATCGGCACTCTAGAACATAACGGACCAACAAGGCTGTGGTTTTATCTACTCGCTTGAGCTATCCCTCGGTATCGTTCACTTTTTCCAAGACGAGTTCTTTCACACCCGGACACCTCTGGAGAACTCCCGTGAGATGGTGTGCATAACGCTTGGTTATTGACACATTTTTCAGGTGAAAAGTCTCTATGCCTTCGAAGCAGTCGGTGCTCATCAGATGGATATCCTTGGCCAGACCGCCTGAAAGCTTTAGATACCGAACGTCGGGAGCTGCTTTGATGATCTTCCTCAATAATGTATTCACTCTGACAGAGTTCATTTGCAGCTTTGTTAGTTCCGGGAGAGTGTTGACATCCACTTCGTGAAAGGGTGATATATCTGTCTAGTTTACAACATTAAAGTAGGGGGTAAATTCTCTCAAAACTAGGCACAAGCTCATGCAAACACAGATTTCTCTCAGGTCTATTGCCAAGGTCACTTGAACCATGAGCATCAAGAGGGCTTACCCACGTTTGATAAAAGAAGCGGGAATCCTTAGCTTTCTCTTTGCAGCCCTAGTTTAAAATTCCGATGCAGGTGTGGGGCTGCTACTGGGTCATAATGGGGTGTCATATCCGGATAAATGAATAACTTCAGCCCATCAAAGTTGCCATAAGAACGTAGCAGGTAAGTTTCAATTCTGTTTCGCAAAAACCAGGAGGATAAACCACCAAGCTCCACGACTTTTACATTGCAGTACATGTTGTAGTTCAAGAACTTAACTGAACACCTCCTGAGCACTGGAGTGGCGTGTATCAGAGGAGCAAAGTGTCTTGTCAAGTTCGGCATAAGAAGGCCACTGAGATCCTTACCCAAAGGCCCGTTACAGAACGTGTGAATGTTTGGTTCATTGACTTCGTTGACCACCAAGTTCGTATAAAACTTCCTCACTGCGTGACCGATCTTGTGGAAGCATTCGGTTTGCATAGAGCAGCAGTTGAACATCCTTTTCAGATTTGGAAATGTGATCTCTCTGCCCGTCGGAAGATTTCTATAATTTTCCCAAGTGATGTCCTTTTCAGACTTCCCCTTGAATAAAAACTTGAACAAATCACTTTGGCGAATGTAGTGCCTCTGCCTCTCTATTTCTATCTCAGTGAGTCTTTCACTGCACATCTGCGCGATCAAAGTTGTGCCTTTTTTTCCCATGAAGATGTCCCGTACGAAAATCTTCTCCATGTCCGGAGTGTTCGTGAACAATACCTTGTGAGGAGAGATGAGGGCGAATTCCAAGGACCTGATGTCCAAAAACGACACGCGAAAAGGACCGGGACATTTTAGTTGCATCGAGAGAGGATGGCACGCTGATTGGGGTACCTGTGAGAAGCAAAAGGTTTAAACAGCGTTTATAGCCAAGCTATAAATTAGGATGGCTCACTCAAGCCTCCTAACCATGTCCTTAAGATACGAATCTCCATTAAAATCTGCACGACCAAAATTTTCTGGTTTTGTCTATTATGGGTTATTTAGTACTTCGAACCATCATATTAACAAACTGAAACAGTTAGGAAATTTATTTAAACTGTTAAATTAGTAATAACTTTAAAGTATACCATGTCAACATATGAATCAGAATTCGGGTACTTTCAAAACAATCTAGGCAAGAGTGATATCTTTGTCTCTTCATTTACCATTGCGTCGTGATTTGTCATCATTGTTAGCCAATGAGAGAGACACATACTTCAACTGTACCCATTGTGAAGTTACCGATGTCATAACAAAACAACAGGGGGGTGACAAAATTGCACTAAGGAGACACCACCTCAAAATCCTTTTTTAATACTTCTGATTTGAGCGCCCTCACAATTTCCTTACTGATCAAAGAGCGGACGCTCTTGTAGTGTGGAGGACATAGGACAATGTCAGACCAGTGATAATCCTTGTGAAATTGATATGAGCCTGCCAATGGAAATATTACAGCATTAGATAATTCAAAGAAATTAGTCATATTCTCACTCTAATTGATATTGTATAGGCTGATTGAAGTTTGTGATACTGAACTGACTTAGGGGTAAGCATATTAAAGCAAAAAATATGGTAGACATCTCAACCTTAATATTAAGCTCAAACATAACTCCTATATTATTCAAATAGCCTATATGGACTAGATAATGTCACATGATAATCACCTACCACCAAACTCTCTGCAGTTTTGGCGATCTCAAACATGGATTCATAACTCAGAATCCCCAATCTGGCCTTCTCCTGCCCATGAACTTTGTGTAAAAGACGTCGAGTTGTTCAGCCATGAAGTAGTTGTGGAAAACTGACAAGAAATAGTTGATGATAGGGCGGGCAGACACCGCTGCAGAGTAAACAAGGGAGTTGGGCGTAAAGATCTTTGGTACCTGCTTTGGTCCTGTTACCTGAAAGGAACAAAGAAGTAAATCAAAGATTTTCTATTTTTAATGAGACGTGAACTCATTGCTAGTGGTCTTTGTAAACAGCATAACACCTTGAAATATGTTTCTATAATACCTAACGTAGACACATCTGCGGCTTATGAAATTTTTATCAAATGAAACGATATTCTATGCTCTTATGAAATCAACAAATCGAGATTTGTTATAAAAAAGATAACCAAAAGCCAGAAATTTCAAGTTGTGGTGTTGCATATTTGTGCTGAATTTTAAACAATTTAGTTTTCAGTGCAAAAAGTTTGATTTTGTACATGAGAAAATGTGAGAGGTCGGAATTTGCTTTGCCTGCAGAGGTATATATATATATATATATATATATATATATATATATATATATATATATATATATATATATATATATATATATATATACATACGTATGTAATACTACTACAGCATTATCTCATCCTACGCCCATTGACGCAAAATGGCCACAGTTAGATTCCACCAGTCATGTCTATCTCGAACCTTTACATCAATATTTCTCCTCTCATCATCTCCTACTTCACACTTCATAGTCCTCAGCCATGTAGGCCTGGGTTTTCCAATTCTTCCAGGGGCTTGTGGAGCCCAGTTGAAATTTTCGTGAATTAATCTCTCGTGGGGGAGTGAGAAGAGCATGCCCAAACCATCTCCATCTACCTCTCACCATGATCTCGTCCACATGCAGCACTAAAGTAATCTATTAGTATTCCATTACCAATAGTATCCTGCCATTCAACTCCTCATATCCTCCTGAGGACTTTGTTCTCAAATCCACAAAATCCGTTGGATATTGTTTCATTGTCATACCAGTAACACCGATCTCACCGAACTGATATATACCCTGATTTTTATATATGATTTCAGGCGATTTGATTTCAAACTCATTTATCCTAGCCATTGTCTGTTTAGATTTTTCAATCTTTCATTAAACTTAAATTCTAAAGGTCCTGTTTTAGAGATCATAGTTCAGATATTTAAATGCTTCCACCTCATTAATCCTTTCTCCTTCCAATGATATTTCATCTTCCATTGCATATTCCATTCTTATCATCTGTCTTTCTTCTACTTATCTTAAGGCCCACCTTATATGATATTTCAGCCATTCTGGTAAGCAAGCTTTGCAAGTACTGTGGTATTCTGCTAATAAGGATATCGTCATCAGCATACTCTAAGTCAGCTAATTTCCTGTTACTAATCTAGTCCAATCCTTCTCCGCTATCCCCAACTATTTATAGGACTCCACTAACATTAACTTAGCACTTGCTATGCTCATAAACATATTTAATCAAATTGACTTAGATATATAAGAGAAATTTCATAATAATGCAGGACTCCCCACAAGATTGGCCAGTGCACACTATCAAAGGCTTTTTCATATATATATATATATATATATATATATATATATATATATATATATATATATATATATATATATATATATATATATTGATATATATATGCATATATATATATATATATATATATATATATATATATATATATATATATATACATATATATTTATACACAAGAACTATTCATCATTACATATTATCCTTATATTTAAGACGCGGTAGTGTTTTTATCGGGAGTCGGCCTTTACTAAAGAAAATAACCATAACTATTTTAGAGGCAGGAAGATGCAATTACTATAACCCCTATCCATCGTTTGATTTGAATAAAAGCATTAATGCCCATGCTTGCATACATTTCATATATCTTTGACATTCTGTATATTAAGAAGAATCCTTCGGCAAGGCAGTATGATGAAAGTGTCCAAGGCGGTATACTGAACTAGGATGTTCTGAAACGTTTCAGATGCAAGAAAGTGTTACGGGGAAATTGCATAAAAAGGATCCAAATACTCATGACGTCATCATCCATCTGTTGGGAAATCAAATACCTACTATAACCTCTTTTTGAAATTAAAGTGAAACTTTTTCCGTAAATATACAGAAAATGTAAAATGGCTTTATTCCTAATAAGTCCGATGGAGGAGCGTACGTTAAACCAATTTTACGAATTTATCAAAATGTTTTTAAAAGTCTCCAGTTTGCGAAAGAGTAAATATATTAATCCGTTAAATGTGTTTCGCTTGATATGGGAATTTGATAAACATTCCCATTCGAATTAACAATTCCTGGTAAACCATAATATTATCATTCAAGTTTTTGATAATCTGTCAATATGTTTATATTGGATTAATGTTAAATGTTTTTGTAACTTTCTAGTTACCAATACAGCCATCCAAGGTTACCATTTGTAAAGTTCGGGAAGTAAAAGGGGAAAAATACAATAACTAAATAAGAAATTCAAAGCAAAATCTAAGAAAAATCTCGAAGTGGCTTCTCGTAAACTTTCCATAACGGCCGTTTTCATTGTCTATAAAACTTTAAAAGAATCAATTTGTTTTTTTTTTTAAATGACGAACAACATAATGGAAACCAATTGCGCAAAATAGTTGAACCAGTTTCAAAACTTTAACCACTTTTCGTATGCGATTTGAAAACATTTTCAACTAATCCAGTTCCTGAATTAATCTTATGTTTTGCAATTTATGTTCCCAAAACTAAAATTCTTAAAGCTACGAAACATCGATAATTATCAGGAAACTATTTACGAATCCAGACTCTGGATAAAAAGAAACATAAGACAAGTCAGCCCCACATTTGATGACATAGACAGGCAACGCCAGATATGAAACTCGATCCTTTATAGATATCAAGTACCATAGTTTAAAACCCAGTCAGCTTAACAAGCCACCATAAAAGGCCTTCAAAGAGATCCACAGATGTCGCATTTAATGTTACCGATCGCGAGTAATTACATCAAACCATTTTAAAGAGATAAGTAACGTACTGAAAAGATCCAAGTCTTTGAATACATTGAGCTTAAATGTATTACAAATCACAATGATAAGTTTGTATAGAATTAATTTATGAAACATTAATCAATGTGATTTTAGCGAAGATTGTACCGATATATACATAATCAAACACCTTTTTACCTGTAAAATGAATAGCAAGCGATGGTACATTCACTATAATCGACAAATAAATATAATAACTTTGATGGTACTAACACGAGACGCCATCTTTGTTTCAGACTTGGGTGGATTTAAAAAAATACTAGAACTAGTCTAGGAAACTCGTCCTTTGACCTGAAAAGATGAATCTCCTTTGAGAAATCCTATGTTATTGACATGTCAACCAGGGTAAGGACACGAAGAGAGGTTTCTTCTAATCCTTTAAGGCGGGGGGGGGGGGGGGTGTACCATAGGAGGATTAGAAAACGGGGGATTTTCCCCCTCCCCAAAAATTCCTCTTTACCGGCCAACGGATCCTTAGGCTTCATCTTAATTCAAGGGTCACTCGCAGAATACTTTCAGTAAATTGATATCTGAAAAGAGATGGAAAAATATTCTCTGAATATCATAATAATTGAAGAGAATAACTTTTCTAAAATTATATTAAAGTGATTAAGAGTCTATGCTTGTATGGAAGGAATTAAGGGATCGGTATAACTTTATAGAATAAATATTCTTGTCAGTCCTTTACTTAGAACACTTTTCCATTCTTTGCCATCCTTTCTGCTTATTCCCGTCAATTATGAATCATATCTCTCATTGTTAACTACAGAGAATTTACGTATTCACATGAGAGCAAAAATATCTGCCTAATAAAGTTATAATAGGATTTTTCTATTTACCGAGTTTATCCGTAACGGAAAATTTAACTATAACATTTAACCAAAAAAAAAAAAAAAAAATATTTGTAAATGTATGTATAATTAGAATGCATAGCAGATGTTTATAAATCATCATCATCATTATTATTATTATTATTATTATTATTATTATTATTATTATTATTATTATTATTATTATTATTATTATTATTATTATTATTATTATTATTATTATTGTTATTTTTATTGTTATTATTATCAAATGTTACTACTCTATATATATATATATATATATATATATATATATATATATATATATATATATATATATATATATATATGTATATGTATATGTATATATATATATATATATATATATATATATATATATTATATATAATATATATATATATATATATATATATATATATATATATATATATATATATATATATATATATATATATATATATATATATTTGTCACTATGCTGGAGGAAGGATCAGAAAAATGAAATTTTTGGACTAGCGCTTCCGTATTCCCATACCTCTTCAGGTCCAATTGATACAGAAAGTCATGAACAGGATCAAAGTCACCTCTGTGACAGCAGTAAACATGAAATAATACAATAACATAAAATACACAACTAGTTTGAAAATTACAGCTAGTTTAAAAATCAGTGAGTTTAAAAATTACAGCTACTTTAAAAATGACAATTGTTTAAATACATTGTTTATAAGTAGTTCATCAAGTTTATACATTCCTGGGCTATTGTTGATCAATTCTACACGGTTTTTCTTTATGATACATGATTCTATGATATTGCGTTTTGTCATGTCCTTACAATATGAAATTTCTTTTGCCCCTTTCCAATTAATGCTGTGATTACAGTTATTCATATGTTGAAACAAACTGCTCGTTTGGTTTTCTGTTCGAACATTATATCTGTGTTGTTTTAGTCTTGTTTCGAGGTCTTTACCAATTTGTCCGACATATCGTTTATTGCATTGATTACTTGGGATTTCATAAACACATCCATTGATTTATACAAGTGAATTTCTAATTAACATATCCTTTAAAGTACTATTCTTGAAAATAACATTAACATTAAAAACTTTCATTATTCTAGGAATTGTCAAGAAATCATTGGGGAAGGGTAAGTTGAGAAGATTTTTCATATTAAAATCAGTTTTAGAGTCTGTTTCATAAAAAAGTTTTCTTTGCTTTATAGAAAGCTGTGTTGATAAAATTCTCCGGGTATTGTAAATTACCTGCAATTTCCCGGATCTTCCCAACCTCAGCTTCAAGGAATTCAGAGCAACTGACCCGCAGTGCCCTTAAAAATATAGATGAAAGTACCATCATTTTTGTCCTGGGATGATGATAAGAGTAAAAATGAACGTAGGAGTCCACATATGTCAGTTTTCTGTAAACTGAGAATCTAAAACCTCTACCATTTCTTAAAATTAACACATCTAAAAAGGCCAACCTATTGTCTACTTCTATTTCAATCTTAAATTTTATAGTCGGCACTAAATTATTTATTGCTGTTAAAAACATGTTTTAATTTTTGTTGATGGGTCCAGCACAGAATATGTCGTCAACATACCTTACCCAAAGGATGCCAATAGGTAGTATTCTTGGAAGGTATCTGGTTTCAAAACATTCCACATATAAATTACTCAACAATGGTGACAGAGGGTTTCCCATTGCCATGCCAAATTTTTGTTCATAATATTTCTTTCCGAAGACAAATTTGTAACTCTTGATACATAGTTTTATTAATTTTACCATGGTGTTAGAGTGAACAGAGAAAGAAGAGGGAAGGGAGGGAGAAGGGAGGAGGAAGGGACTGAGAAGGAGGGAGGAAAGGAGCGGGAAGGGAGTGGGAAGGCTGAAGGAAAGGAGGGGGAAGGAAGTGAGAAGGGCGGAGAAAAGGAGGGGGAGGGAGTGAGAAGGGGGTAGGAAAGGAGAAGGAATGGAGTGAGAAGGAGGGAGGATAGGAGGGGGAAAGGAGTGAGAGGGGGGGAGGAAAGGAGTGGGAAGGGAGTGAAAAGGGGGAGGAAAGAAGGGGGATGGGAGTGAGAAAGGTTGGGAAAGGGAAGGGAGTGAGAAGGGGAGGGAAAGGAGGGGAAGGGAGTGAGAAGGGGGCTAGAAAGGAGGGGAGGTGAGTGAGAAGGGGGGAGGAAAGGAGGGGAAAGAGTGAGAAGGGGGGAGGAGGGGGAAGGGAGTTGGAAGGAGAGAGGATAGGAGTGGGAAGGGAGTGAGAAGGGTGGACGAAAGGAGGGGAAGGGAGTGAGAAGGGGGGGAGGAGGGGGAAGGGAGTGGAAAGGAGAGAGGATAGGAGGGGGAAGAGGGTAAGAAGGGGGAAGGAAAGGAGGGGAAGGGAGTGAGAAGAGGGGGGAAGAGGGGGAAGGGAGTGGGAAGGAGAGAGGAAAGGAGTGGGAAGAGAGTGAGAAGAGGGAAGGAAAGGAGGGGGAAGGGAGTGAGAAGGGAGGAGGAAGGGAGTGAGAGGGAGGGAGGAAAAGAGGGCTAATGGAGTGAGAAGGGGGAGGAAAGGAGGGAGAAGATAGTGGGAAGGGGGAAGGAAAGAAGGAGGAAGGGAGTAAGAAGGAGGGAGGAAAGAAGGGGGAAGGGAGAGAGAAGGGAGGAGGAAGGGACTGAGAAGGAGGGAGGAAAGGAGTGGGAAGGGACTGGGAAATGATGGAGGAAAGGAGGGGGAAGGAGTGAGAAGGGGGAAGAAAGGAGAAGGAAGGGAGGGAGAAGGAGGGAGGATAGGAGGGGGAGGGGAGTTTGAGGGTGGGAGGAATGGAGGGGAAGGGTCCCTCTGGTAGGTACCAGAGGATACCCATGATTCCTCCGGAATCGGCGGAGGTGCTTCCATCATTCAATTTGGCTTAGCTTATTACGAGAAAAATACAGATGACTAAAGTCTCCAATCCCTTAAAGACATAGATCCATTGAGGCTGACTTTTGAGCCTCCAGAGACTCTTAGTTCTTCACACACTGTCTCCAGGATATTTTCATAAAGCTGCAGCGAAGACTTCTTTAATCCTGAAGAAGAAGAATCCCAATTCGTAAAGACTTGAGCGATCTTTAAAACATGATATTCTTTTGAAGAGTTTGGAGACGTTTGACTCTGGAGAGAACTAAAAGTATCTGAAGCCTTATATGGGAGTTTCGTTTGAGCTTAAAGTCTTCAAAGAATTCTAGAAGGAGGAGGAAAGACCTGTCTTTTTCTAATATCAAACAGAATAAAAAGGAATAAAGAAATCACCTCCGGCGATTCCGGAGGAATCAAGGGTTTTCGGTTCATCCAAGACGCCCACCTTTGGTGCCTCCAGGAGGAGCCCAAAGACCCATATCCACCAAAAGGGGTTCTCTCTAGAGAGCAAAAATCTGTTTTGTCAGAGGTTTTTGGTTTGTTTGGCGACTATCAGAAAGAATTCATCTGTTCAGCTTAGTCAAGAGGTCTTATTCTGACATACACACACACACACACACACATATATATATATATATATATATATATATATATATATATATATATATATATATATATATATACACACACATATATATATATATATATAAATATATATATATATATATATATATATATATATATATATATATATATATATATATATATATTCATCTATACATATAAATGTTAATTCATTCTGTTTTCTGCTGTGTAGTTTTATAATTCTGTTTCAAGAGAAGTAAATAAGCTTTAATCATTCATATTTCCTGTCTCATCTTATCCTCCCTTCGGTGTCCCTCCCTCACTCCCTCTTCTTTTTTTTTAAGTCTCAATAGGTCGAGCTACTCCCCCTCGCCCACATTCTCCATGCAATACTTAAGAGCTCCTCTTTTTTCGCTTAACGGGAGAGGGTAGAGTCTTAGATGGGGATGGTTGGCTATTTATGATAGGTTAGTTCAATTTAGGATAAGAATGGATGAACTTAGATTAGAGAGTATAAACAAGGTAGAAATTTATCTGTAATACTCGTACGTGCCTCTGCAGTATGATAGACTATTAGTAAACCCCGTTAACATGGACACTCTACGAGATATTACGTGACGTGTCACCTAAGATAAGAAGATGCTGAAGCCCGTTGACCATGAACCTTAATCAGGGCTGTGTGTTTAACTTGTCCTATAAACTTTTAGATTAGAATGTGAAGTGTGCCTTGGGATATGGTCTAAATATCTCGATGTCATCAGGTAAAGAAATTACGAAGGGATTAATTGATCTTGAAAAATTCAGTGATACAGTATTTGGGTGGAATACGTAAATACGACAAAGGATTTACATACATTAATATAAAAATAAAACCAGTGGTTTCAGATGGCCCATCAACATTCAAGATCGCAGTTA
>NC_090746.1:107174361-107176861 GCF_036898095.1 Palaemon carinicauda | reverse complement strand
GAATTATTCATAGCATGCCTAGAAGAGGTTTTCAAGAATTTAGGTTGCGAAAATGTGGAAATTATTATTTATTGGGAATACCTCAAAAACTTAGGATTTGAAGCTGACATAATTCTGACTTGTAAATCATGGAAGGAATTGTAAAAGTTGATTGAAGATTTGGATAGAAGTAGAGGATATTCTAAGAGCATGAGCTATGCCCCAGAGTTGTCTTGGGGCTCCATTTATGCCCGAGAGAGTTGTCTTTAGGCTCCAATTATGCCCAAGAGAGTTGTCTTTAGGCTCCAATTATGCCCAAGAGAGTTGTCTTTAGGCTCCAATTATGCCCAAGAGAGTTGTCTTGGGGCTCCAATTATGCCCAAGAGAGTTGTCTTTAGGCTCCAATTATGCCCGAGAGGGTTGTCTTTATGGTCCATTTATGCCCGAGAGAGTTGTCTTTAGGCTCCATTTATGCCCGAGAGAGTTGTCTATGCTCCATTTATCCCCGAGAGAGTTGTCTTTATGCTCCATTTATGCCCGAGAAAGTTGTCTTTATGCTCTATTTATGCCTGAGATAGTTGTCTTTAGGCTTCAATTATGCCCAGAGAGTTGTCACTGGGTGAAATTTATGACCGTGAGTCTTCATTGGGTGAGATTTATGGCCGAGAGTCTTCATAGAGACGTGTCATTGTCATGATACCGCTTGTTTGCTTGTTTTGGGTTTAAATGCAACCCTCCGTGATATATGTTTGAATTTATCTCGTATAAGGAAATTCATTAACATTAGAACCCATCACTGAGGGGGTGGGGGGGTGGGTGGGGGGGGGGGGGGGGGCAAGCCATCCTCATCTTGGTGCCGGTCCCAAGTTGAGGCTGATCTTCAATCAGGAAAAGATGCCAGAGGAATGGAGAAGAAGCCTAATCATCCCCATCTATAAGGGGAAGGGAGACATTCAGAAATGTGGCCACTACAGAGGCATAAATTTGATAAGCCATACCATGAAGATATGGAAGAAGATCATTAAGAAGAGACTCAGAGATGAAACAATAATTGGTGAGAAACAATTTGGATTCTTGCCTGGAAGAGGGACTGTAGATGCAATGTTTGCTTTGAGGCAGAGGATGGAAAAACTTGGGAGAAATAAAAAGGATTACATATGGTCTTTATTGACCTGGAGAAGGCATACGATCGAGTACCACGTCAGGAGCTGTGGAGATGTATGAGAGAAAAGGAAGTCCCTGAGAAATACGTAAGAATCACCCAAGATATGTATGAGAGGGCATAATAGAAAGTTTCCCAGTAAATGTGGGACTACATCAAGGGTTTGCATTGAGCCTTTACCTATTTGATCTGGTCATGGATGTAGTAACACAAGGTATTAGAGATCAGTCTCCTTGGTTTATGGTTTTTGCTGAGGATGTTATACTGTGTAGCACTAGGCGAGAGGTAGTAGAAGAGAAACTGGAGGAGTGAAGAATAGAATTGGAAAATAGAGGATTGAAGATCAGCAGGAAAAAGACAGAGTATTTGAGATTGAAAAATGGGGAGAATGGAAAAGTTAGTTTATAAGGAGAGAGATTGAAAAGTGTTGAAAATTTCAAGTATTTAGGATCAACAGTTGCAGAGGATGGTGATCTGGGGGCAGAAATAAACCACAGAATATAAGCAGGATGTAAGAATTGGTAAAAAGTTCGTGGAGTACTATGTGACAGGAAATAGGGGTTAAGTTGAAAGGTAAAGTACACAGGACAGTTGTGAGACTGGCAATGATGTAAGGAGCGGAGACGTGGGCAATAAAGAAGACAGAAGAGAAGAAGCTGGATGTGGCAAAAAATGAGAATGTTGAGATGGATGTGTGAGGTGACAAGAAGAGATAAGATACGAAATGAGGTAATTAGGGGTACCACAGGAGCTAGATAACTATCAGATAAGATCTTAGAAAGTAGACTGAGTTGGTATGGTCCTGTCATGAGAAGAGATGAACAACATATTGGGAGGAGAGTGATGGAAATGGAGGTACAGGGAAGGAGAAGGAGAGGGAGACCAAAGCGAAGGTAGATAGACTGGATCAAGGATGATCTTCGATCAAAGGGATTAACTGATGATGAAGTGTGGTACAGAGGTAGATGGAAAACGCTGGCCCGAAACATCGACCCCACATAAAGGTGGGATAAGATGCAGACAAAGAAGAAGAAGATGAACTTTAGTGAGTTTCTGTGGCCCCTCCATTCTTGTGAGACCTGGGAAGAGACTTGATCCATTAACTTAAGGTTGAGATGTGCTCCTCTTGACTCAGAGGGAATCAGAAAAAAAATTATTAAGTTAAAACTCTGTTAATATTCTAAAAATTCCATTAATTCACATAAGTCTATGACTAAATGTTAAATAAACACTTCTGCCAAGAGAAATACCAATTTCATTATCTAGATCACCTGATTTGATATCTTTATGATCTGTGACAATGGACACAGGCGGGACATAAAATGAGAATGACTGATACTAGATGGGCATTATGAATAT
>NC_090746.1:107144361-107169361 GCF_036898095.1 Palaemon carinicauda | reverse complement strand
TATAGTCCTCCTAGTCTGTTGCTTTCGTCGTGTCGTGTGTTACTTTTATTTTGGTCAGTATGGAATGGAGTGTACAAGAAATGCTGAGTTGCTAGATTTTGAAGGTAGTGGCTTCCCCTCCATCGCCAGACGCTCAACTGGCAGGCCAAGGGGAGCTGCACTGCTTTGTAAAGGCCGTCATCCGACACTTCACAACCTAAACGTCTCCGTAACATGGTTCACGACATTAACTGAAACGTTGAACGTGACCAATGGGAAATCTCATGGCACAAACCATAAGTGAAAAATAGTGATATTTAGGCCTATGTAATTTTATTGGCATATATTTGATTCAAATGGAAAATAGGATACTTTCGAATTCATATTTCTCACACTTCACAATAGCTTTTGATTAGTGTTTAGGCAACGTATTAATTTTATGTGTTTATTATAGATCTTAAGACATGAATTACTCCATTTTTATTGTATCTGGTTGACAATGGAACTGTACAGTTTGGAGTCAATCTACTTTGGTATGATGTACAATATTAGTAATCTTCTCTATAAAATAAACCTTTTTATAAAATAATCTTTTGTAAATATTTTTTCCCTTACATTCCAAGCTATGTAGTTGATTTTAAATTTCACAACAAAATATCAGCAATGGTGATATATATATAGGCCTAATATAAACAAATCAAAAATTTTGCATAGTTTAGGATATCTGCACAACAAAACTTGAGCATGGCCTTGGTTGTAATACAAAGTGTAAATTTGTGCTTTTTATTACATATCTCTGCAAATTAAGAAAAAAATTTCTAGTATATTTTTCTTTGACTAGAATGAATTTGCTACTCATTTCCATTCGATATTGTTAAAGGAATATGCTTTTTTTTATTGCAACAGATTTACCCTAGCAACTAAAATAAAGGTCTCTATTTCCTGTCTCACAACATGTATACTTCCGAACAGGAATTACCATATGTATTCTAGCGTAACCTGACTAAATATGTACATTTCAAAAACATTGAGTCAAAACTACAAAACAACAATTGAAAATCTACATGTATATAAGCAGCAAAGAACAAATCAACTTGCAGAAGAAATACATATGATCAACAGGGCAAAATTTGTGCATTTTGGAGAGTACAATGATTCCAAATAAAATTCAGAGTAACAAAAATTTTAAACTCAATCTACTTCATGTACTAAATGCTTAAGTGTCGAGGCCAATATGAGTAGTTGAGTCATTTTTTCAATGGGTGAAGTATTACGTATTGAAACAGCTTATTGACATGGGATCATAGCCCTTCTGGTGTGTTTTATTGAGCAAAGTTGACAGCCATATGCCTTGCGTATTTCTACTTTTTTTAATAATTATATTCACCAATATTATAACCTGTCACAAGATTCTAATCTCAAAACTGGTGCTTTTGCATGAATTATTATGCAAATAAGCGGCTGATTGCCATGGGCATGGCTTTCTGCGTGTTTCATTGAGCAATAGTCCCATATGCCTTTCATATCTCAGTAACTGGTGAAGCATAAGCTCCAGCGTAAATATTAGCTAGTATAACATAGTTGATACATATTTTCTGTATACATCTCTAATAACTACATTTACCAATATTAAACCTATTATATAAGATTAATATAACTGGTGCTTTTGCAAGAATTAAGAAAAGCGTATACGTGGTAGCGCTATAGAAGGGTGGAGTCTCACGACGTCACTGCTACAAAACACGCTCTGATTGGTTCTAATGTCCGAGAGGGTCTATTTCCATCCAGACTTCCGGAATATGCGTCCGGGGCATGGTCCCCAGGTAATCTGGAAAGACAAAGTATCACTGGAAATTGAATAAATGTCTGCCATGCGATATGATGTGGATTAAATGACACGAAAAATCTTTGCGTCCATCATTTGTCAATAATAGAACAAAAAATAAGCATTGCGAAAAAAAATCTATGTAGTATATATTAATGTATAATAAATAAGTGATTTGCTGAAGAAAATAATACATATAGGAGAACACGAGAGAGTTTTCAGTAATGCTTTGAGTTAAGTGGAAGAAAAAACAATGTTTCACACAAAAAACTTATGATAAAAAAGGAAGTTAAGGTAATGAATAAAAGCATATATATATAATCCATCTAAAATTTAGATGTCGATCAAAAATGCAAATGCCAAACGCAGAGGACGAATATATGTCAAGGAAACACTTTTCATCCAGACTTGAATGAAAAGGTTTAAACAGCATCTGAGTTCGCAGAGACCAGTATAAAACCTGTCATTCTTAAAAGAATACTAGAATTATGACAGCCAATAACTTCCCCTGGAAAATTTGACTCAAAGAAACGACTGTATGCTTTTTGACGAGTGATCTCTTGAAGTTTAAAGATGTTTAACATTAATTACACTTGACCTTAATGTCGTATTTGATTCAGGAAATGACTCTTGACGAATGACTTTGAGTAAGTATTAGTTTCAGATGATATTCAGCAATTATTTCCATTCGAAATTTCTGATTGCAAATATCCATTAAGGAAAAATATCGTATTACTTAACAAAGCCTACACTCATTAAGTATTGAAATCAAAAGTGAAGAAAGTTGAAATGATGGTGGACTATACAAAACACTAAAAAATTAATGGAAAATTAATAAATGATATTCAGACGAAATACTCAATAGATTCAGACAAATCATTGTATGTATATATACACACACACACATACATATATATATATATATATATATATATATATATATATATATATATATATATATGTATATATATATATATATATATATATATATATATATATATATATATATATATATATATATATATATATATATATATATATATATATATATATATATATATATATATATATATATATATATTATATATATATATATATATATATATATACATATATATATATATATATATATATATATATATATATATATATATATATATATATATATATATATATATATATATATATACATTTCGCTTTCAATAGTTCTTTAGGGAAATATTAAACATAATTGTTGTGTGTACATGATTGTAGAATTATCTTTATCTCAGCTGATAATAATAAATGATATTTGAAGGTATTATTCATAACGAGATCTTAAAGAACAAAAAAATAATGACTTGTGGGTTCCTTATTTCCTTTCTTCACTGGGCTATTTTCCTTGTGAGAGCCCTCGGGCTTATAGCATTCTTTTTTTTCCAACTAGGGTTATAGATTAGCAAGTAATAATAATCATAGTAATAATCATGTGAATAACAGCATTTCAATGCGTAATAATTAGCAGTTAAATTCGCTGTATTAACATCCCATGATATCTTTTCTTTGTAGAATTTGAATAAAGAGTTTACGTTCGATGTATTTTCAGATTGTTGCAACAGCTCTTTTCATTTACTTTTCTTCAAATCATTGCTCACTGATCTATAGCATATAATCTTTTCTATACAATTACGTTGCCTATTTTCTTATTGATGTTTTCTTTATATATTACTAATAATTGAGGGTGTTCATATTGTTCGAGCATCAGGTTATAAAGAATGTCATTTTAACTTCGTCATTTGAATGTGTTCTTATTACAATATAAAAAACTTTTTCTGCATAAATCTGACTAAAGTGTTGCTTTTCATGCGTGTAAAGGCAATTATATACAATAATTCCAGTAAAATTGGGTAGAATAACAAAATATATTGACACATATTGGAGTAATTGTTAAGCAAATGAAGGCTTTTTAGACCAGCTGAATTTGCCCTGGCCAATATAACATTCTGTAATGAAGGTAAGTGACCGAATTCGATCTTTAATACAATCCTCATAAACATGCAATGCTGCTAATTGATAGTTGGCCTTATTAAATCTATTACGCTGACAGAGCTTCATTTCGTGGCTTAGTTTCTGATATGGCGGATTTCCTGTGATTGCCTTTGAGGTCAGAGTTGGTCTTTTCATTATTGATAAGAGGTCAGAGTTGGTCTTTTCATTATTGATAAGAGAATAATAATTTTTCATATCTATTCATCATCTTTAAAGTTTTTTTAGAGTTTATATATATGAAAGATCTATTTTAATATTGTTACTGTTCTTAAAATAGTTTATTTTAATTATTCATTCCGTTTCTTGCAGTTTGTTAATTTTCTTGTTTCCTTTCCTCACTGGGCTATTTTTCCCTGTTGGAGCTACTGGGTTTATAGCATGCTGCTTTTACAACTAGGATTATAGTTTAGCTAATAATAATAATAATAATAATAATAATAATAATAATAATAATAATAATAATCTATTTTCCTTTTCATTTTCTTACTTTAACAGCCAAATCTTGTAATAGAATAATTCATTAGTAAATCTTCGACTTCAATATCTACTTCATAGACTTATGAAAATGATTCATTATCTGTATATCGAATCACTCAAGCAGTCGCCAATACAAATATGTCTTACGTATCCATCCATGCTCACCAGTCTTTCACGTCATTCGTTCAAATTCTTGGACTTTTTGATCTTCTAGTAAGAAGTTCTGATAGGTAAGAACTTCTTACCTCTTAGAACTTCTTCATGAGTTCTCCTTTTCATAAATATGTCATCCTCCATTCATGTCAAAACGACCAAGTTCAAGATTGTACACACACACACACACACACACACACACACACTCGTACATTGTAACGGTATTTTCTTTTTTATTTCTGTGACCTTCTTCCACAGAAACTGTTGTTATAAAAGCTGGCTGTCTGTTGAAATAAAGTTAGTTACATTCGCCTCGTTTCACTGTTATCACCTAACCGGCGCCTCGCACAAGAGACAGTTTCTTACTTGTGTTTCCGTTTCTACATACACATTTACTGCATAAACTAATCATTTTATTATTTCCCTCCACATTCGTACTTTATATTCAGCATTCATAAAGGACAATTGATTCGATAAGCTTTTTATACACTCCCATTTAAGTTTTCACAAATAATTCAAGGATCCTATCAATATTTTAATCACACCCCTCGCACAATCATAAATTCTGTAACTGCAATTTCTCCATCATACCATTATACACTGTACTTAATATCAAACACTGAAATGAATTAATCACTTTCATCTCTCCACTACCCATATCAATAATTACTGCATAATCTTCATGCATTCAATTTAATCTCATGAACCGCCACTGCTAACAAATACTTCCTTAAGCTGAGTATCATCTTCAAATAGGCACAATTTTGCATACATCAAATCACGACAACTTTGCATTTGCCTTCAACATACTTTTCCTAATTGCAGTGACAAAATCTTTTATTATAATTTAGCTTGATAACGATTTCATTTTGGTGACTTTCTGTAGTTAACATAATTTAGAAATGAGAATCCTTGAAAAAATTCTAAACCTCATTTCCTATGTGAAAGTATTTCCAGCAATTTCTCCGTTATTTTCTGATAACGCAGGATGAGTCGTCCTGAGATTGATCGAATAAGAGGTAATTTCAAACCCAGTGCATTTTTAAGGTTTTCTAATTACTGTTTGGCAAAAAAAAAAAAAAAAAAAAAAAAGGATAAAAAAAAAAAAAAAACTCTTCGTTTTATAATTACACACAACACTCTTGTCGATCCGATTGAAATTAATTTCTAGAGATAATTCTGTTCTAAATTATACAAACTCCGAGTGGACAATGATCAAAATCTTGATTCATTTTGATGAAAACGCTACCCCGATATCCTTCAACTCGATAGTTCCAGTGTAGCAGCTTCTAGAAACTACAAGGCCACTCAGGTAAAATCCGCTCGTGTGATGACATACCTCCTAACGAGCAAACATTTTACCGAGTAGATAAAAATCTCTCGTTTGAAGCGAGCCTTATTTCCGGCTTTTGTGATTTGCAAAAGATCTGTCCTGCCCTTTGATAACTAAGATTCCAGATCGGTGCGTAGTTACACTCAAATCTTGAGAGCTATCCTCTACGAATTGTGGATTATGTTCAGATGATTTTTTTCAAGCTTTGTACCCATGTATACTTTTTCATTATATTTTGTTCTTTAATTTATCCTCTGGATGCATTTTTTTTTTTTACTTTCCGAAAGAAGAGGGTTAATAGAATCCCACGAAGGTGAAAATGTTTTGAAGCAAGGAATAGTGTGGTTATTGAACCGCTTTCATGATAGAAAAAAAAAATCCTTCCTTGGAGTTCTGTTTTCGCAGAATAAAAAATCTCGTGATATAAAAACACCGACAGGTTTTACAGGGTAGCTAATGAACTTTCTTTGTTCAGGTCATCGAAGTAAGGAAAAAAGCTCTTACAATTAAGAGAATAAGTCTTTTCGTAACGGTTA
The DNA here is from genome assembly GCF_036898095.1 of Palaemon carinicauda. Classification (NCBI taxonomy): domain Eukaryota; kingdom Metazoa; phylum Arthropoda; class Malacostraca; order Decapoda; family Palaemonidae; genus Palaemon; species Palaemon carinicauda. The sequence continues at coordinate 107,163,030 of NC_090746.1, read as the reverse complement.
AAAAGACGAATGAAATTCTTCTTCTATTTTTAGTAAAATTGAACAAAAGACTCCTTTTTATGACGAACAATTCCAAGTAATGTAATTATTCTCAGGCTGAATTATAAAATGAGTATTCTAAGCATGTACTATCCATCAGGGTGGATACGAAGATATTTTGAAATGATTTGTCAGTAAAATAAATGAATGATTCCCTGTCCTGGTCAACTCTACGAATTAAATATATTTTGCATATACGGTAAAAGTAATGATCTTGAAATACCTTTTGCATTGACCATTCAAAGGGATGGAAAATATGTTGGCCTTATCTACAGATAAAGGGAGACTTCTTAACCCTTTGGAGAACACTGATAAAAATGATGAGATATGAAAAAGCTCTCTTACTAGGTTAATTTTCAGGCATTTTTACGACATTTTCTACTCATGTATTTATTTTTCTCTCTCCAAAAGGTGCACTCAGTGCCCGCTGATGATCTAGTTTAGCTATAACCATGCTATTGCCCATTATAAGTATAGGAATTTAGAGAAATAAATTTTCCTTCAAATACATCATACCCTTCACTGTCCACATTTATCGTCTAACATTGGTACACATGATCGCACATTCTTACTAAAAAATAAACTGTTTAGTATACTATGGAATAGTTAAAACCACCAACTCTTCAATATATCAAAATGTGCATCACAGTAAATTGACACAGCGACTTTTTAAAGAATGTTTAAAGATCCTTAGCTATTCCTTTTTTAGTATATTTTAATAGCTTGCCTTAGAGACTATCAATCATTAGTGAGTAAGCTATTCCAGACACAATGAATACAAAATAGCAACTCAAGATAATACATTCAATGTCACAAAAGATTTTATATATTCGATATCTAAAATGCTACGCTCTGACCTTTCTTATAGGAAAGCTAGACAAATAATAAATATGTAACGTGGGGATAGAATCGCTCACAATCTAATTTATATTTTCTAATATATCATGAAGTAAAACATTTAGGTTAAAAGCATTCTGACAGCCTGACCTACATGTACTTACAGCGTATGGAACACAATAGACGTCTAATGAATAATCTAAGCCGACCTTCATGTATGTCATTGTACAGAGGAACCTCGATGAATATTGGTAGATGGAGCCAAGATGTAACGGAAAAAAAAAATAAATAAAATGGAATTCTAGATAAATCTGTTCAAAAATAAACTTTTACTGAAAAACGTAATGGACCTGCTTGGTTTTGGAATTTTCTAAAGGCTGCTTATTAAGGGCAATGGCAAGGAACAGTTACATTGCCCTATAGACTAACCATATATACATATGATCAGCGACTAAGGCCCCTCTCCATCTAAGCTAGGACCAGGGAGGGCCAGGCAATTGCTGCCGGTGAGTCAGCAGGTAGTCCTATAGGTTCCCCAAAGCCCCATCCTAAGCTCACAAGGATGGTGAGGTTGCAGACACTACAAGAATCTATCGATCTTTGAGCGGGACTTGCACCCTAGTCCGACAGATCGGCAGACAGGGACGTTTCCAATAGGCCCCCAAAACTGGATCAAGAATGTCCCGTATGGAACACTCAAAAGAAACCTGGATGACGGGGAAGGTGATGGTATAAAGCGAGATATTTTGAAAGAGGGACAAATGATATAATTTAAAAGAAATGAAAGAAATAAGATGGGCTCAACGGTACGGGGTTCCACCACACCTAGTTCAATCGATTTTATTTCTCATGTTCAATGGTCCCTTTGTATCGCCGTGATTATTCTCAATTAAATGAAATGACATTTTTCTTCCAAGACATATTATATTCATATTTCTTTATTCCGGTTTCATTTATTGATTTTCTTTCCTACTATGTCTATCCATCATATTTTATTGTTAAACATGAATAATTCATAAGTCCTCAGAAGCGACAGCATTCATAAATCACGCATTAGGAAAATATGTCTAATAATTCTGTCAGGTAATTTCATGATGTTAGTAACACCATCTTTTGACTGGATTTGAAGTTACAGTATTTGCGAAGTTTCTGTTAACGATTTTGTCCTTGTATTTTTCAGTTCCATAAAAAACTTCGAAAAAATAAATTTTGTATTTTCTTTGGTCACGTTATAATCTCCTAGCCATGCAGTAAGTGGATTAACTGCCTGTGTTTATATGGAATATTGTTATATCAGTTTTTGTGAAATATGTTTATCTTATAATTTTAAAAGTGTATTTAAAATTGTCTAAGTTCATATTTAATTAAGGCTTTAGGAAATTAAGTTATTAATCATAAGTGTAGTTAAACTTCACAAGGTATGTTTCTTTCCTTTTGTTTTCAGCCAGGGGACTCCTCAACCCTTGGGGAAACAGTGCATGACCTTAAACAATCCCGGACCAATTGATGCACTTTTTGAAAACACTTGAACTATTATCACAGGTTCCCGTTGTTACATTGAAGCATACGTTATACAAGTGACCCTGAATCCGAACTTCAAATAGGTGTATTGTCTAGCGTATGATAAATGTCATAGAGACCCATGAATTGTGACTGGTGTTATGTACTGTGTTGTAAGGTCCATTTTTTTTTCTTGAGCAATTGCAGAGTTATTTATTCGTAACAAGACATTTGGTGATTTATTTTGGTTATTGATATTGATAGGGTGTCAGACAGGTAAGTTACTTAATATTTTGGTTGTTCGTTATTTGTTTTTTCTTATTTCAATATTTTTTCTTTTAATTTAATAATCCATAGTGATGTTAATATATTAAAATTTGTAATTAAGCATTATTTGTAAATTTCTGTATTTGTTTTACCATACCTAATCACAAATAAGCAGTACTATCCTTACCAGGGAAAAATGTCTAAGGAATTCCCTGACATTAAGTGGTGTACTCACCAGGGCTAATTTAAATATTTTCTTGTTAATAGTGGCCTGCGTTACTTTGTGATTGGTTTGGTGATAGTCATTTATTTTCTATTACAACATATAAAAGTGCAATTAATTGGAGTGGGGAAATTGTATTTTGAGTATGTGGGGTATTTTAAGAATTCGGCTGGAAGGTCACAAGTGGGAGACTTCCGATAGTTAATCAAATGTAAACCGAATTCCTGAAACATTGTCCAGTAACATAGTTGTTACGAAAGAGTCCAGCTGACTCTAGAGATATACTGGTTAGACAATTTTAAAGTTAGTCTTTTGTACTTTATATTTATTTCTATCAAAACTTTATTGTTGAATCTTGATGCTTGGTGAATGGTTACTGTTTTGTAATGGAAGTGTGATTGTCCTTTATTCATAATTATTTCTAGTACAATTCAGTTTCTGCTTATCGTCATTGTGTAACAGGTATCTTTAATGTTTTTTAAATTAAGTTGCTTGTAGGCAACGGTTAAAGATTGGATATTGTAAAATGGAGTCTTATAAATTTTGGAAGGATGAAGGCTTGTCCATGGGACTCAGATGAAGCTCTTTTGAACTTTATAGAGAAGAAAATCTAAGATAGTGATGAGCGGGATAAGACATGCTGAATGAAAAGAACCGGCTCTGAAGACTGAATTCGAAGAAATTAAGCACAGGGCACATGAACTTCATTTAAAAAAGATCAGAGGAGTAACATCTAACCCTAGCCATGTGACAGTTGCTGTGGATACCACTAGACCTCTTCCATTTTGTGATACTGATGATATCACCGCCTACCTAGTAAGGTTTGAAAATGTAATAGTTTCTCTTAACTGGGAGCGGAACTCTTGGTCAGTTCAGTTGGCATCACTTTTAAGAGGTAAGGCATTAGATATCTACACGTCGCTCTCAGATGGTATTAAGAGTGACTATGCATCACTGAAGGAAGCTCTTTTGAAAGGATTCAAGAAGACTAGTGAGTGGTACAGGACAGCATTTAAAACTACAAAAATGGATTCCAAGAGCACATATGAACAATATTTGAATATATTTCGAAATTTTGACTTTTGGATAAATAGTCTTAGGATAACGAAAGACTACAAAGATTTGAGAAACATTATAGTCTGTGATCAGTTCATGTCTACTTTACCTAAGGAAATGCGTCTTTTCCTTAAGGAGCGTAAACCTAGAACTCCAGAGGATTATTAATCATTAGCAGACACATATGCTTCAGCGCACAAATGTTATTCTAAGATGAGCAGAGGTCCTTTAGGCACAATGCAAATGTATCTAGTTCCAGTGACTAGATCAGTGAGTGAGAAACCAGAGAAAACTAATTCGTCACATCCTGATAAGATTTCATGTTACGGTTGTGGTCAGAGTGGGCATATTACAAGAAACTGTCCTAACAAGTTACCCAAAAATAAATCTGAATCTTCTCTTGAGATAGGACAAGTTCTGGATAACAGAGAAGTATGTGGACCTATGGTATGTGGAACAGTGAAGGGTATTATAGTATCTACAATACTTAGAGATACAGGTTGTAAAGGAGTAGTGGTATCAGAGGATTTAATTCCTGATCCTGGAACAACTTGTTCACATTCTACTCTTACTGATTATTTAGGCAGGAAAGACAGATTCCCTATTGTCAAGATTTATTTGAAATGTAAATTCTTTACTGGTTGGGTTAATGCTGGTCGGGCTCCAATAAAGTACTGTACTGTCTTATTAGGCAATATTCCAGGTGTTCAGGACCATAATTTGTTTCCTCTGAAAAATACGGATTCTTCCATAGAAGTAAATGCAGTAACAAGAGCACAGGTAAAAAGAAATATTGTACACCCTTTTACCAGAACCATTTCATATATCCATTGATCACGAATCTTTTCTTAGAGAACAGCAGAATTGCGAAGCTTTTGAAATTTGCAATAGAAATGAGTCAGTCTGGATATGTCAAATGTTGCAAGAATAGTTTGCAGTAAGAGTTCGTGAGGAGAAATGGACTTCTCTACAGGAAAATACAGAAATGTAAAAAGCCTCAGTTACTAGGAAAAGATCAGTTGGTTGTACCAGTTAAATGCATAAAATTAGTTTTATGCCTTACATATGATAGTCCGGTAAGTGGACATTTTTCTCATAGGAAATCCTTTAATAAGATTAATGGAATTTTCTGGTGGCAAGGTATGACTTCTAACATATATAACTATTTCAAATCTTGTGATGTATGCCAAAAATCTTCTTATTGGTAAAGTAAAGAAAGCTCAGACGGTTAAATTACCAGTGATTTCTTTGCTATTTTATCAAGTTGCCATAGACTTAGTGGGCCCGATTTCTCCTAGTGAAGCAGGTCATAGATATATTCTGACCATGGTAGATTATGCTTCAACCTTCCCGGATGCAGTAGCTTTTTAGAACATAACATCTGAAGACATTGCAGAAGCCTTAATATCTATTTTTTTCCAGAGTAGGAGTGCCAAAAGAAATTCTTTCTGACAAGAGGACCACAATTTCGGTCGGAACTTATGTTGCAAGTACACAAGTTATTAGGAGTCAAACCTCTTTTCAGTACCCTGCTGCCAATGGAAGAATAGAAAGGCAACACCAAATTTTGAAGAGTATATTGAAAAAAATATGCGAGTTACAACATAATCAGTGGTATAGTTTCCTTCCAGCTGCACTGTTCGTCATGAGGGAAATTCCAAGTGATAAAACAGGTTTCTCACCATTTGAGATTTTATATGGCCGTCAAGTGAGAGGTCCCTTGACAATATTGAAGGAACTTTGGACAAATTCTGATATGTCTGCAAAGGAAACTGATCTTTATTCTTTTGTTTTGGAACTACGTGAAAAGTTGTGTGATGTTTCTGATTTTGCTGTTCAAAACATGAATATATCTTTCAGTACATATAAATCTTATTTTGATTTGAAGAGTAGTAAGCGCCGATTTAAGCTGATGATGAAGTGCTTTTGCTTATTAAAAAAAAAAAAAAACAAGGTAAATTACAGTTCTCATGGAAAGGTCCATACAAGATAATTGATAAGCATGGTCCAGTTGACTACGGGGTAAAGTTAAGTGGGTAAGAAGGGAATGTATCATATCAATCTTATGAAGAAATATTACCGTAGAGAGAATGTTAATGTTACATGTAGCAGATGAAGATATGACTGGAATGATGAACACTGTTCATGTTAACAATGTTGCTGTTATTAATGCTGAAGATGATGATCATCTGAAAATTGAAACTGTGGATACTAATCAGAGTACATGCAACATAAACCCTAATATTTCAGATGTATAGTAAGATGATCTTTATAACTTATGTCAGAAGTACAAACATGTATTTTCATATAAACCAGGTAAAACTTCTTTACAAGAGCATAATATTAAGATTAAGACTACTGAACCCTTTGTTCGTAAATATTATCCAATTCCAGCTCATTTAACTAAGGATTTCGATGACGAAGTACAAAGTTTGCTTGATCTTGGAATAATAGAGCAATCATCTTCTAATTATTCATCTCCTGCATTGCTCGTCAAAAAGAAAGAAGGTAACTACAGATTGGTTGTTGATTTTAGAACTTTAAATGCAATTACAGATTTTGATTGTGAGCCCATGCCAAGCTTTGAGCAAGATCTTCATAAGTTTGCAGATTTTATGTACATTACAGAACTTGATATCTGCAAAGCATATCATCAGATTCCTCTAACACCAGAGTCGTAAGTATGCTGTCTTTTCAACTAATCTTGGACTAATGCAATATGTTGTAAGATTACCTTTTGGCTTTAGCACAGCTTCTGTGACGTATATTAGATAAATGAGGGAAGTATTGAAATGTTTTTCTTTCGTATTTTGCTATTTTGACTATTTTTATTATATCCAAAGACTGGAAAATTCATATGGCAGATTTTGGAAAAGTCATGTTGCAACTGCAAGAAGCTGGATTAACTGCTAAACCAGGAAAGTCTTTCCTCGGTTATAAAGAGATACAATATTTAGGATATTATTTTCCGTAACAGGATAAAATTGCAGCTATCTTGGATATGCCTGCTCCCACTACCAACAAACAGGTAGGAAGCTTTATTGGATCTGTAAATTTTTATGGTAGATTTATTCCAAATTTGTCAGATAAACTAATTCATCTTTCAAAGTTTTTGAAGAAGGGTAGCTCAGAAAAATTAAATTTTGATGAAGATGCATTGTGCAAATTTAATGAACTGAAATCTTGTTTAACTTCAACAACGATTCTTCATTTTCTGTTTAAGAACTGATGCATAGTCTCCAGGTCTAGGAGCAGTTTTGCTGCAGTATATAGACGGTGAACCTTTTCAGTGGCATTCGCAAGCAAGAAACTTCTTCCCCCCGAGACTCGATATGCAGCTATCGAGCGAGAATGCTTGGCCATAGTATGGGGAATAAAGAAGTTTGAGTACTACTTAATGGGGAGAAAATTCCTCTTGGAAAGTGACCATAAGCCACTCTTGTATTTAGAGACTTCAAAGTCTAGTAATGATAGACTAACGCGTTAGTCTTTGGCATTACAAGTTTATTCTTTCTCTGTTTTTCATGTGAAGGGTACCAATAATATATTTGCTGATTTGTTAAGTAGAGGTTAAAGTATTTTGTCATATCTATGAAAATCAGTTTGTTTACCTTTTATATATAGAAGGCTTTGTCAGGGAATTTCATAATGTTAGTAACACAATCTATTGACTGGATTTGAAGTTACAGTATTTGCGAAGTTTCTGTTAACGATTTTATCCTTGTATTTTTCAGTTCCATAAAACACTTGGAAAATAAATTTTGTATTTTCTTTAGTCACGTTATAGTCTCCTAGTGGTGCAGTAAGTGGATTAACTGCCCATGTTTATACGGAATATTGTTATATCAGTTTTTGTTGAAATGTGTTTATCTTTAAAAATTTTTAAGTCCTTAAAAGTGTATTCAAAATTGTCTATAAGTGCATATTTAAAATTAAGTTATAAATCATAAGTGTAGTTAAACTTCACAAGGTATGTTTCTTTCCTTTTGTTTTCAGCCAGGGTACTCCTCAACCCTTGGGGAAACAGTGCATGACCTTAAACAATCCCGGACCAATTGATGCACTTTTTGAAAACACTTGAACTATTATCACAGGTTCCCGTTGTTACATTGAAGCATACGTTATACAAGTGACCCTGAATCCGAACTTCAAATAGGTGTATTGTCTAGCGTATGATAAATGTCATAGAGACCCATGAATTGTGACTGGTGTTATGTACTGTGTTGTAAGGTCCATTTTTCTTGAGCAATTGCAGAGTTATTTATTCGTAACAAGACATTTGGTGATTTATTTTGGTAATTGATATCAAAAGGGAGTCAGACAGATAAGTTACTTAATATTTTTGTTTGTAATTGTTTATTTCCTTATTTCAATATTCTATCTTTTAATTTCATAATCCATAGTGGTGTTAATATATCAAAATTTGTAATTAAACATTATTTCTAAATTTCTGAATTTGTTTTACCATACCTAATCACAAATAAGCAGTACTATCCTTACCAGGGAAAATGTCTAAGGAATTCCCTGACAAAATCGTTAGACCTTTTACGTACGAGGTAGTTTATTTCTGCCATTCTTTTACTTGTAACTTATGAGGAAAATATTTGCTTTCAATGATTTTTCACTGGAAGTTACCTGAACAATTCCCCAAATTTTCAGTACTCATAATTAGAGCTCATATTTTGACAAGCTTTTTTCAGCCTCATGAAGTATTTATATAAAAAAAATTGCATGACCGTACAATGTTGAAGAAATCCATTATTTTATCGGAGACTTTTTGTAAAAATATACGGTTGTCAGCCGTATTTCGTTATAACAAAGCCGACTGCTATTCTTACCTTACTTGATTTTCATCTTTTACGGCTTTTTGAAACGGTAAATGTCTGGGAATATTTATTCCAGGATTGTTTTCGTTTTTTTACTGCAAATTTTTAAGTGTAGCTCATTTGGACTTTGAAAACCCTTACGAATTATTCAGGAGAATTTGCGCTTATTTTATCAAATAAATAAAACTTTATAGTGCTTTAGTATCAAAGATACTGAAATTGCTAACAAACGTTTCAATAGATATACTTTCTTTTCTCTGAACAATTTATACCTCATATGAAATAAAAATACTGATAAACAGAAATAAAACTGTGGCTGTGATAACAGAAACCCAAACATGAATGACTATTTAAAAAAGAATTGTTTAATGTTACATTTCATTACAAACGAGAGTGATGTTTAGCTTTGACTATTTTTTTCTTTTTATTATATTTTTGGGGAAAAGTCACCGCATGGATATTCACAATACTGTCTAAAATATCCTGGCATGATCCTGTTAATTCTAGATTTCCGTTACATTACTAAGGATATAATTCATAACCTAGGAGGGAGATTTGAATATTACTCTAATATATGATTATCATTTATTATAAAATGAGATATTTCTATATGGATAATATCATATAATTTAACCTTGGTTTATCCTATTAGTTACCCAATAGCATACACGTTACAACTACGTCACAACTTTCTTTGAAAATATTGTAGTTTTGCTCTAGCATACTTGTTACTACTACTACGTCAGAACTCTTTCATTAATAATGTACCAACCGTGTGTCACACGATCGTACATAGTAACGATTTTTTTTTTGTATAAAATAAAAAAAATAAATGTTATTATATACGATCGTGTGACACACGGTTGGTACATGTTGGTACAACAATGTATTTTTTCCTAAACCGAACCCTACAACACATATAAGAATCACACTCCACAGATTTTAGTTGTAATCAAAAGAAATCGCCGTTATCCTGCATGGTTTAAAAAAAGTAATTTTTGCCTCCCAAAAACACGAAAGAAGTTTAAACGTCCATTAAGAGATCCTGTAACGTATCAATTTTCCTTCGGGAAAAACGCGAATAGAGAGAATGGAAGAAACCTGGGGTTCTTGAAAGTAAAATATGAGAGAGGATAGTTTTAAAAATTATTGCACCATTTTGTTTTACAACAGATGCACGTTCACAGAGAGGATTTTTGCTCTTTCAACGATTTTCAAATAATGGGCTGATGTATAGTCCTTCGCACTTTTAGTAATTCCGAACTACTAAATTACTACTGTCAATACGAATGCTTCTATTTCTACTACTACTACTACTACTACTACTACTATTGCTGCTACTACCACTACTACTGCTATTACTATTACTATTGCTAGAAACAACAACAACAACAATTATCATTTATCATTTATCATTAATTATTTATCATTTATCATTTGTCATTCATTATTTTGCATTTTGTATGTTGTATTTTTTTATTGATAATCTTATATTTTTTATTTTTTGTTTTTTATTTTTTATTTTTTATTTATTTTATTTAATTTATTTTATTTATTTTATTTATTTCTTTTATTTATTTATTTTTATTTCTGTTATTTCTTATTATCATCTATTTATATTATTATTATTTATCATTTATTTATATTATCATTATTATTTATCATTTATTTATATTATTATTAACATTAATAATAATAAAAATAATACTAATACTAATAATAATAACTAATAATAATAATATTCAATTAAAAATTAATAATTGATAATTGATAATTAATAATAATCAATGATTGAAATAATTAATAATTATCAGTAATTGATAATTAATAATTATCAGTAATTAATAATTAATAATTATCAGTAATTAATAATTAATAATAATTAGTAATTGATAATTGATTTATAATTAATAATTAATAATTGATTTATAATCAATAATTAATAATTAATAATAATGAATAAAAAATAATTAATAATTCATAATAATAATAATTAATAATTAATAATTAATAATCAATAATTAATAATACTTAATAATTATTAATTATTAATTATTAATTAATTAATTAATTAATAATTGATAATTAATAATTAATAATTGATAATTAATAATTAATAATTGATAATTAATAATTAATGATTAATAATTAGTAATTAATAATTAATAATGATTAATAATATGATAATGATTAATAATGATTAATGATATAATAATAAAAACAACAAGATAATCACTCAAGAGTAAGGATGTCATCTCAGTATTCATTTTCATTTGTTTAGGGTTGTGAGAACATAAACTAGGAAGCTTTATTCCTTTTGTTTATCCGCAGAAAATAATCTTTTCGGACTCACAAATAATGTAGTCACCTAACAACATTCAAATCTTATGGTCATGGCATTTGTAAGCTGCCCTTTATTTTTATGCCATATTTTCAATGACGTTTCATATCCGATTAAATTAGAAACATCAGGGGGAAATCATGTCAGTAATATGACTATGCCCATTAAATATTTTAGTATTCTCGATTAATGTCACAGATTTTCATTTGATAAATTGTTTAGTATATTCACTATACAAAGTGTAAATGTTTCTCTATAAATTACCACAATTTTAATCCCAATTAAACTAATAATTAGAGAGATAAAATCTGTTAACAATATCTTAATAAGGTTTTGTAAACGTATATGACTTGAGGCTCATTAGTGATCGTGAGAAGAAGCTTCAAAGACAAGTGAAAAACTTGAAAATTTTTGCAAAAGGAAACTTTTGTAATCGAACGAGAACTATATATAGATTGAGACTTTTAAACTGAAGACAGTTAGATGTCGTAATGTCTTTCGAGAGCTGATTTTCACAAAGGAAATTATAATTATGTCTTCGCTTGTTATTCACCTCTTAACTCTATACAAACTAAGAAAAGAATCAAAAGAATTTACTAAGCGAAATTTCGTTAGAGAAAATATTTATCTTTATCGACGTTTTCATATTCATGTGATGTAATGGAATATTTTGCTTTGAAACACTTAAGAATTAAACTTTCACTACTTTGAACAAAATCTTTTACTTTGAACAATCTAAACAAAATACTTTGAACAAAAATTTATTTAGAACAAAATATACTTTGAACAAAATTAGTTCAGTAATAATAACCATATTTACATTAACTAATTAACAAACAAAATTGTATAAGAAAAATCGTGTTTATCTGGTAGGCATCTTAATAAATGCAAAATATTAAATATGAATGGAAAGCAACATAACAAAATAACATAAATAACAGATCATATAACCGTAACGGTAACGATCAATTTAACGAAGTTTTAATATTCTTGTTACTTGAGGCAAAGGTTTTTCTTGATTAACCATTCATTTAGGCCCATTATTATTACCTGTGACTCTAATAAGTAATAAAGGTAAAATACTGCACCAACTTTATCATGCATCTTCTCAATAGCGCTTAAGTCTAATACAAAGTTTATTCTTGCAAATATTTAGCATGGCTGGATAAAGGACAATTAATCAGGTTTATGCAAATAGGAAAAATAGTATTTTTGTGCTTAGGAAACAAACAGGGAAGGACTTCATCTCTTCTTTGCCCTATTCAATAAAGTAAGCAAATTGAAAATATGGCAACTTAATGGCCTTCTGGCTAGTATAGTGGTGACGTGTTCGCCTAGCATTCGCATGGCAGCAGATCGATCCTCACCTGGATCCATGAGTTTAAGTTATTTACTAGGGAGGCCACAGCTGTGGTTGAGCACCACAGTGGGAGGTTGTGCTTGCCCGGCTGACGTTCTGGTGAGGATCTATTCTGATGGAACTAGAACTGAAACCAGACACCTTTAACCTTTACTTTATATATAGTCACGTCCTCAGGCCATCTTGCTATCAATTTGAGCAGCATTTTGATGATTCAAGAACTTATGAAGCTATTGGAATATATTGTTTGCTTCTAGCGGTCAGCCTGTCCTTATTAGCAAGGAAACTCTACGAACAGAGACAAAGTCTAAAGTTATACCGTGTTGGAGGTTTGAATTGTGTCCACATGTTATTGAAAGAATTCCCAGAATACAGAAAATGAAGAGAAAGTGAAATGGGAAATGTGCTAGATATTAGAAATATAAACCTAAATATTCAATGACACACATGTTCCCTATGAGCAAAATCTGGGAAAACAACCAGGAACGATGGAAATCGGATAAATACTAATGAGATCCTTTTGGAATGATATATACTAAACTTATAGTCTTGGTAACCTAGTGGGAAATATCGGATTTTCCATAATGGCCAAGTTGTGGAAGGATCTTCCCACTCAGGTCGTTGAATCGGAGGAATTTCTAAAGTTCAAACTTGCAGCAAATGTTTTCATGTTGAACAGGCTGATTTTAATATCTTTTTATAATTCATTTGTGAAAGGGCCGTTTTAATGAAATTACTGTTCTTAAAATATTGTTTTAATTTTTCATTACTTTTTTCATAGTTTATTTGTTTTGTTATTTCATTTCCTCCCGGGGCTATTTTTTCCCTGTTGGAACCCTTGGCCTTATAGCATCCTGCCTTTCCAACTACGTCATAATAATAATAATAATAAGTTGCTGCAACTTGCGATGTATATTTAAGAAGGCTTCATGATTGCAGTGTCTTTTCAATTGTAGATATTATCATGGAGTTTGGCAGGAACAGAGAAAGTATGTTTCACATCAATCCCTGAATTTTAATTTTGATATATGAACTATTCTAGGCACAATTTACTCCACTGAGAGAGAGAGAGAGAGAGAGAGAGAGAGAGAGAGAGAGAGAGAGAGAGAGAGAGAGACCCTATATCGGGGTTTGTATTAGCATTGAAAGATTGATTCGGTTGCCTAGCATCGCAACTACAAAGGTCATTGACACTAGGCGGCGTCATAACTGTCAGGGTCACTGACGCCCCAAGGTAGAATGAAACGCAGTAAAAAGTTTTTAATCATCCTATCATATCCCTGAAAACATTGTGTATGTGTGTGTGTGTGTGTGTGTGTGTGTGTGTGTAGATTGCCTTAACTTGTGTAAGGCACGGGCTCTTGCCGTTGTGCAGCCCTTAAGAGAATGTTGGTTGAAAGTGTCTACTTTAGGTTTATAAACAGAAGTAGCAATGTGAACAGGGTGTTAGTAATTTACGTTGATGACAAATGGATTCAATTAAAAGTGAGTTTTATTACTTTACAGTTTAATGGTTTAATCTACGTTAAATTTAGATAGCCGAAGCTAATGGTGTAAGGCCAAAAAGTAGTGGTAGTTTGGAGTGAACTGCTTATCCTCATTCAGCAGCCTGGGATTTTGTTCTGGTTCCCAGGTGGGGGTAATGGTAAGATACCATGCGTCCCACGGGCTGGGATTTGAATAGCAGATTCGAAGTCAATGCCCGTATAACTGAATGAGGGGCAGTTCCCTCCTGCTACCACTACGCAAGACAAGAGGGGAAAAAAGAGGGGGTTGACTGGCATGACAACAGAGAAAAGGGCCCGGTAGGGAGAATCTTCTTTAGGTCAGCGAAAGGAAATTTTTTGATAGGCAGAGTCTGTCGAGTAGGAGAGAAAGTGTTATAGCAGCGAGTCCTAGGGAAGTAGGAGATCGTGGCAAGGAGTGCAAAGCGATTTAGTCTTAGGCGGAAGAAGGGCGTAAACTATCCCAAGGAAAAGCTTAAGCAGTAGAGTGAGGAGGATAGAGTGCTAGCTGAGAGGGAAGGGAGCTAGGAAAAAGTCCGAAGAATTTGTAATAGTAATAGAATTTATGTTAAAAGAGTTATCGATTAAAACAAGGAAAAGTTTTGAGTTTGTAACTATAGGTTGTTTCGAAGGAGATGACAGCATGTATTACAGTGCAGTGCGAGGCGAAGGGGATAAGGAGAAGGGGGAGGAGTTAGAGGGGGATAGGATGGGGGGAGTCGGGAGGCGACAAAGGTGAATGACTTATGTAAGATCAGATGGCCGAAGGCTCAGAGTTACGTTAAATCGCGAAAAAGAGAGAAAAGAAGAATAGGAGAAAGGAAGGGGGAGAGGGAGGGGAAAAGGAAGGGGAATTGAAAGCAAACGTTACAACGTTTTAACCGAAGGTTAATACTAACTATTTAGCTCCGAAAAATGGGATCGAAAATGATATTAAAAAAGAGTTGAAGTTACAGCCAGCAAAATTTTACGATAAATCTAGGGAAAGAAAGGGGGAGGGAGAGAGGGAGGGGGAGGGGATATGGGGACGATACTGATCTGATTGTTGTTTTTAGGCAACAATGATTATTACTAACTATATAACTCAACAGAACGAAATCGAAAAAGGAATTAATGCAAGGGTTAAGTTTTACAAAAAAAAAAAAAAACGTTACTTTCAGAGAGAGAGAGAGAGAGAGAGAGAGAGAGAGAGAGAGAGAGAGAGAGAGAGAGAGAGAGAGAGAGAGAGAGAGCAATGAAATGAAATGAAATGAAATGAAATGAATCGTAGTGTAGCGGGAGTTAGTGTGTGTTGACTACGGCTGGGAAGAGGCCAGCACAGGAAGTGGATAATGGATTACGTCACCAGAGGCACCGAAGGCTGAGAGAGAAGGGGTGGGGGTAGGGATGACAGAGAAGGTGAGCTATGGAAGGGGTTACATGGCGTTGAGCAAGTGTTGGACAATGACCGGAAGTAGGACAGTCATTACGTCATCGATGGATGGGAGGGAATAGGGTTTGGTGGAATGGGGGGAGGATGTAGGTAGGGGTTAGGGGAAGGAGACAGAGTCGACACTCACACATGCCAAGGGAAATTCACTTCGCTCGTCATCTACATAGATTTTGCTTTAACTTATATAATAATAGATTTTATTGATATACTTGTTACTGCAAAAGGAATATAGTGGGATAGCGAAATGGAAAGGGGATTTTAGGATAAAAGGAAAAGGACTTATAATTAAGCAATAGAAATTGAAATGATTAAAATTATATGGAGTGAAAGACTTTTTACAGTCATTCACGCGATATAAGTTACACCTCCTTCATTGTTGGGTTTGGGTTTCAGGGAATAAGGACACCATGGGCAAGTTGGGATAAGGATAAAAGGATTATGTATGGCAGTGAGAGGGGATCTAGAAAATACGATTCCTCGTGGTAACTTTGCTTTTCTGTTTCCACTTTGGTAGAATGAGAACGTGTTATTTGTTCTTTTGGTAGGGAGAGAAGCTGTACTGGAAAGGGGATAGGTTCCGACGAATGTTACACTTCCTGTGATATCAGGGTTTGTTTTGGGAGGGCTAAGGCGGCCCCCGAATTTGGATTTTTGTATAGGATAGGAAGGATAATGTGTGCGGTGAGCAGGGGGATCAAGAAAAGGAGATCCTACATGGAAAGCGCGTGCTTGCTTGACATGATTCTGTGACTTTGCACGATTGTAGACTGTGTTAGCGTACCTGTTTTTTTTTTTTTTTTTTTTTTTTTTTTTTTTTTTTTTTTTGAGGGGAAAAGGATGTGTAGGATTACTATCCCTATTGGATAGGGGTAAGGTTCCAGTTAGCTATACAAGAAATGGGTTTGTGTTTCCGACAGTGAAATGAGTTACCTGGACTGTTAAATAAAAATGAGTTTGCGTATGCTATAGAAAAAAACATTTTTGTTATAAAGTAATGAAAGACTGTTTAATTGATTAAAATCTGTTTTGTCTCACAGGGGGAAGGGAAAGGATTAGGTTGAGGTTAAAAGGTTTAGGCTACGTTTCCACTAGGCTGCAAAACGCTGCTTCTGTTTTTCGCAGCCTCTGCCTGAGTTTAGGTGATACATGTAATCCTATGGAGCTGTTTCCACTAGCCGCCGCTTCATAGAAGCTGCGAAACGCAGCCTCTACACGAGCGGTGTTCCTACAGAAACAGAAGCTGCGTAACGCAGCCTCTACACGAGCGGTGTTCCTACAGAAACAGAAGCTGCATAACGCAGCCTCTACACGAGCGGTGTTCCTACAGAAACAGAAGCTGCGAAACGCAGCCTCTACACGAGCGGTGTTCCTACAGAAACAGAAGCTGCGTAACGCAGCCTCTACACGAGCGGTGTTCCTACAGAAACAGAAGCTGCGTAACGCAGCCTCTACACGAGCGGTGTTCCTACAGAAACAGAAGCTGCGAAACGCAGCCTCTACACGAGCGGTGTTCCTACAGAAACAGAAGCTGCGTAACGCAGCCTCTACACGAGCGGTGTTACTACAGAAACAGAAGCTGCGTAACGCAGCCTCTACACGAGCGGTGTTCCTACATAAACAGAAGCTGCGTAACGCAGCTTCTGTGTTTAGTGGTATATACATTTCTATGGAGCTGTTTCCACTACCCTGAGCGTCATCGCTTCCAGGCATTGATGGAGGAAGGTGTTGAGAGTTGTTCTTTCGTAAGAACATGAAATAATAACTGAATATTTTCGTGTTCATGTTGACTGACCCCCCCCCCCACCAAAAAAAAAATGAAGCATGTCGTTTGCGTAATGATGTTATGCTTTGAAAGGCCACAACTCTTGAATGATAATGAATTTGAATGAGAACTAATAAAAAAATATCGAGATTATTATTATTATTATTATTATTACCACCAGTGACCCGCCCCCCCCCCAAAAAAAAAAAAAGTTCTCGAATTAAATTATTGAATGCTGCTTGTCGTGATCTGTTTGCAAAAAGAGGATGAACCCAATATTTTACTTTTCTTTTTTTTCTGTTTCTTGCGCAATAAATAGGCAATTCCCACTTTCTTCGTCAATGTTTTTATATTTTTGATAGATGGCACTGCAACACAACCTCAGTCAAGCGTAGTCAGGAGCACTCTGACCAAAAGGCAGAGGCTGCGGAAAACAGAAGCTGCGTTTTGCAGCCTAGTGGAAACGTAGCCTCAGTCTTGGCATAGAGTAAGTGAAACGTTTGTTTGAAATCCCATAGACTTAAACCTAGGCCTAGGTCTGTGTTTGTGTATGTAATGATTTAAATAGGCCTATTTTTGGCAGTTACTTTATATGAGATTGAATATGTATTTAAATAGTAATTTAAACTAATTTAAGGTGTTTTATATTACGTTACTAAGTTATCTGGGAGGAGGATAAGAACATAAGAAGCCAGAAGGTGTGTGTTTATTTTCCAGTAAGTGTTTAGTTACTTGTACAGCTGTGTAGGGGGGAGGGAGAGTTATGGATTGTCGGAGGGGTAAGGTTTCTCTGCAAAAAAGAAGGTAATGTTCCAAGGGTTCAGCTCCTGTGGGGAGGTCACAATAGGGACATGGTCTATTCTCTATATTAATAATCTGCCAGCTGCAGAGGTAGCCGAGACGTAACCTGTGGAGAATGACGGTTAATGTCCTACTAAAGGATTTGGCCATGTTATGGGGGAGGCTATTGGTAACCTCAGTGTACTACGTAGCAGAACTGGAACCCTCATGCAAGATTTGACGAATGGAACTTTTCTTTTGAGCATGACAATAGTCAGACATTAACTTTTTGATATGTGTAAAAGATGGTCTACATGCTCTGCTTACCGTGGTACACCGCAAAGCACTATTATCGAGGCGGTAAGCCTCATCATTTCCATGAATACCTACGTGACTTGGAATCCAGTTGAGGGTAACTCTCCTGTTCCTCTGTGCATGGGCTGTGGCCATAGCTTTTATACTGCTAATTAAGAAAATATTTTCGTTAAATTTACGTTTTACAATACTTTGAATGGCACCTCTAGACTCGGCGGGGATAGATGTATGGCCAAATTTTGAAAGGGAATTCTCCAAGGCCTTTGCAATATCATGTAGGATGGAAGCATGGTCAGATAGCCTCCAGCTACTGGAAAAGGTGCTGGAGAATACGGCTGATCCTGCAGCAGGTATATTCCTTTCTACGGAGCCGTCTGTGAGGTAAACGTTAGTGGAACTGGTACTATTAATAGAATCCAAAGTTGT
>NC_090746.1:107126861-107134361 GCF_036898095.1 Palaemon carinicauda | reverse complement strand
AATAATAATAATAATAATAATAATGATAATAATAATAATAATAACAATAATAATAACAAAAACTAGAAGGGCACTCACTAGAGTGCAGACCTCCATGCGGCAGCTTATTTCTCGACCTTTTGCTTGACCTTGACTTTTGACTTTAAGATTTTGCCTGAAGGTGATCTTGACCTTCAAAAATATAATCATTTCCAGTTTTTTTTTTTTTTTTTTTTTTTTTTTACATAACAGTTAATCCAAGCAAGTTCCATTGATCACGATTCAAATTGTGGCCGGAAAGCTATCCACAAACTAACACAAACACACGCAAACTTCGTTGGTGGAGGTAATAATGATAATAATAATAATAATAATATCTCTTACATAATAAAGAGCAATTGTATGGTTATACACACACACACATACACACACACACACACACACACACACATATATATATATATATATATATATATATATATATATATATATATATATATATATATATATTTCTTTTTGGTTACACTGAGCTCTCCCCGTCCCACTGGTTGGGGGGAGTGGGAGTAGTCATACCCTGGGGAGAAGGGAGTGCCTGTGTGTGCATATCTATCTAAAGATTCAGCCCTCATTTTTGACGGGTCACGTACACTGATAAAAATAAAAATAATAATAATAATAATAATAATAATAATAATAATAATAATAATAATAATAATAATAGAAGAAGAAGAAGAAGGCCTAAGATCACTATAACAGTTTTATGCTATGATTAATACTCAACATCTATTAATAATGATAATGTTTGATATAGAAAATAATATTAACACAACAAGGAATGGATCGACGAATGACACATGACTGTGTGTGTGTGTAGATTGCCTTACCTTGTGTAAGACACGGAGTCTTGCGTTGGCAGCCCAGAAACCATCAAAATAATTTCATCATCTATAGATATTTTAAATTTCTATGTGACTCTTTAATTTTAAAAGCCTCAAAATTTAAATTCCGTTCCAAAACTGTGAATTATACATTTATCAAAATAATATATTCCTAATGAGGGATTTAATCATTTCTATATGGGATAACTAATTGTATGAGCATTTTTGTCCTTGAAATCGAGTAGATAATTTGCTTGTGTGGGAGTTGCTCGGAGTGAGAGAAGCGGCTACATGAAAGGAACAGAGGAAATCCTAAGTGTTTCAGTTATCCAAAGACAATTTAAATACCTAATAAAAGAATAAAAACAGTTAGATCAAAGCCACAGATGAAGAAATAAGGAAAAGGGCCAAACTAAAAAGCAAGATTAGAAAATGGCTTTATAATCAAGTTTTCATAAGTCAGTTAACCGCCAGCTCGTATTGCTTAGGCCTAAATGACTGTTATCCTTCAAGTGCGGTGATGTCAAAGCATAAAAACACCGTCATGTTTTCCTTTTGAATTATTTATATGCTTTAATTATTGCATTGTAGGCCTATCCTGCATTGCAGATTCTGCATCTATATATTTTAAGCGTTGCATTATAGTCCTATCTTACATTGCAGCTTCTGTATCTATATGTCTTAAGCGTTGCATTGTAGGCCTATATGACATTACAGCTCCTGCATCTATAGAGCATTGTACTGTAGGCCTACCTGGCATTACAGTCAGTAGGAACATCGTTGCTTTTGTGCAGTATTCTAAACTCCGGCATTTATATTCCTCCTGTGTAACTTTGGTAGCAGCAAATACGATTTATTTTAGTGTACAAACGATTACGCAATTTTCCCTGAATTTAGACTCAAGCTTTAGATTCTGAGGACTTTTTTGATAGGAAGAAACTATTTCAGTGAAGTTATTTTTCATAAATAAAAATGACCAATTTATGATTTGTACACTTTAGAGTTTTAATCAAAATTCATTATAAATATCATCATCTCCTCCTACGCCTATTGACGAAAAGGGCCTCGGTTTCAATTCGCCAGTCGTCTCTATCTTGAGCTTTTAAAACAATACTTCTCCATTCATCATCCACTTCACACTTCACATTCTGTAAAAAGGAAGTGTCCAAAGAATTGTATCAAACATGGTCTATAAATATTGTTTGAACTTAGACGCCATAGTTACGAACCAACAACAGATATAGTGAAATCTCGGAAATTATTTGCGACTGTTCGAAGGATATATTAGGTTGGATATTCAAGAGGAGGAATAGAAATATTTATAGGCCTAACAAATGAGTATTGAAGTTGAGGGTGAAAAGTCTTTCATCTTTAAATCACATCTCAATGACAGAGTGTTCACACTAAATTGTCGACCAATGAAAGGTCGACATGATATTGTTCTTGTAAATAAAGTTTTAATCATAGACTATAGATTGGCTCAGCTATTCAAGTAACTGTCTTCTTCTTTCAACCTCATCATTCCTATTGTAAAGCAGGGTCGGCCGCTCGAGTCAACTCTCTCCATCTATTTATATGCTCTTCATCGTATGTAGAGTACATCAACACCAAATTTTTAATCAATGATTTTGAAAATCAAATTTGAATAAAAATATTGTTATTCAGTCTTGGCCTTTAAAAGTTAATGGAGAGATTAATATTGTGTTGACTCGAAAATTAGGCAAAGGAAAAATGAGCTTCAGTCAGAGAGGGATCCAATGTAGTACTATTCTTGCCATCGCATTACCAAATAACACTCTAGCAGTAGTATCTCATCGGGCGCCTCTTCTTCCCCATCAAATTACTGATTTATTTGATAAAAAAAACCTAAAATTCTTAAATAGCTGTAATAATAATTAGTACTAAAGGCAACTAAATTCTTAATTATTAACCTTTATAAGAAATTATGAATTTATCTACAAATCTATAAACTTTCCATAGAATGTTTGAGTCTTCTTAAATGGAGAATATTTTCCGAGCAGTAATGGCAGTGATGTCTGTATCTTCCTGGATAACCTGAAGTAAAGAGACTCGGGTTTTCTGAGAGTCCTGGGTCGGGTCAAGCCCTAAGAAATCGACTCTGTTGAGGATCCTTCCTCTTAGGTGTCTTCCGATTCAGGACTACCTCTCGGTTTGGGGTTCCGAGACAGACAGGATAGAAAGAGAGTATCATGTCAATGACGTCCCCCGGTTATCCAGCAAAACAGCAACAGGCTTTCTTTTGGTCTGGTGTTGATTCTCCTCTCTCTCTCTCTCTCTCTCTCTCTCTCTCTCTCTCTCTCTCTCTCTCTCTCTCTCTCTCTCTCTCTCTCTCTCTCTTCTTCCCATCATCAACTCTTTCTTATCTTATTTCTTCTCCTCCACTACTAATGCATGAACTAGAGGTGTGGGAAACTGGTGATGCTTTTATATGTTTGCGTCGGACAAACGTGTGTGTTTGTATGACAAAACATTGGTCCACTTTTATGAAGAAAAAAAAATATTATTGAAAGATATCAGACTTAAAAATCGGGAAAAAAATTAAATGCGTTAATGTCTGAGTGAGGAAGAGGGGAGATAATTTAAGCTTAGTCCTGTAGTCTAATGATAACAATTTATGCATTTGGGTTATGAGTTCAAAGTTATTATTTGATTTTGCTTATGTCGTTTTTTTTTTATAAAGCAAAAGTTACTTAGGGTCGAGGTTTCAAAACTTGCAATAATTTATTATGAGCCGAAGCTTCGATTATAGTCAACGTTGCCTATATAGGTCTGATATCTCGAGGGGTTTATTCAAGGAAAAGAAATGATGATAAATAAATAAATAAATAATCGAGGTTGTGTGTTATCTTCACTCTTATGTATTTATGTATGTATATGTATGTAAATGTATCTGTATATTTATATGTATATGTAAGGAGTAGCATAAGAAGCTGTTAATAGTGTTATATTACTTAGCAAAGCCTAAACACAATGAGTATTGAAATCAAAAGCGCAGAACATTGAAATGATTGCAGAACATACAAAACACTGACAAGTGAATAGAAAATTGATAAAAAAAGATTCAAACGAAATACTCAATAAATTCAGGCATATCAATTTATGGCTCATTTCCAAAACATTACAAATAAAAAACACATTCAGAAATGCTGTAAAAACAGAAAAAGAGATTGGGGAATCTTCCTTATAAAATAAAGCGCAAGTGTAGTATAAGTTGTCTTGCTCTCAATTAGAGCAGAATTTTAATGATTCAAGTATTTTTGAAGCTATTGGAATATATTGTTTGCTTATAGCGGTCAGCCAAAGTTCAAACTTGCAGCAAATGTTTTTATTTTGAACAAGCTGATCTTAGTCTCTTTTTATAATTCATTTGTGAAAGGGCTGTTTTAATAAAATTATTGTTCTTAAAATATTCTGTTTTAATTTTTCATTACTTCTTTCATAGTTTATTTGGTTCCTTATTTCCTTTCTTCCCGAGGCTATTTTTTCCCTGTTGGAACCCTTGGCCTTATAGCATACTGCCTTTCCAACTATGTAATAATTATAATAAAAATAATAACAGTAAATATAATAATAATAATAACTAGCTTCAACTCGGGACGGATATTGTTTAGCAGTATATTTAAGAAGGCTACACGATTGCTGTGTCTTTTCAATTGTAGATATTACCATGGAGTTTGGCAGGAACAGAGAAAGTGTTTCACATCAATCACTGAATTTTAATTTGGATATATGAATTATTCTAGGCACAATTTACTCCACTGAGAGAGAGAGAGAGAGAGAGAGAGAGAGAGAGAGAGAGAGAGAGAGAGAGAGAGAGAGAGAGACCTTATATTGGGGTTTATATTAGCACTGAAAATTGATTTGGTTGCTGGCGTCGCAACTACAAAGGTCATTGACACTAAGCGGCGTCATAACTGTCAGGGTCATTGACATTATTTTGTAAAATTATGAGAAATTACACATCAATGAATTTTCAAACAATTATTTTAGAAACTAGAATTACTTTCACAATAAAAAATTAGATCATTTTTCTAAATGATTCCCAATTGTTATTTTAATGAATATTTTATTATATCAAATTGAAAACCACATTTTCCATTAGAATTCTTCAATTCCGCCTTGTCTCCAAACCAGTTCTTCAAGATTTCCTTTGGAACTGCGAGAGAAATTCGCTTGGAAGTGGTTGATACAAGATTTCCTTCCCTTCTTTGAACAAATAATTTCGTACAAACTTTAATTCATAGAAGCAAATATTTATGGATATAATCAATATTATTTTTATCTAAAGTAAAATATTTAGATATCAAATCTTTTGATAAAATAAAGGATTAATATCTACGGACATGAGATGCATAACATAATCCATATTATTTGATAGAAATCTTTATTCTTATAACACCTGCAAATAATACAAAGTAATACAAAAAAGCTTCTAAAACGTCTAATTAATACAATTAAGAAAATAGCAAATGATTAATTCCAACGAGTCCTCTTTATTGTTTCCGGAAAGGATTTTGTCTCTATATTGAAAAACTTATTTTCATTGGTCTTCGCATATTTCAATGGCTCTCATTTGAAATATACAGTATTATAAAAGTCTATTTTTTTTTTTTTTTTTGCTGACAGCATTAAGTATGAAAACAGCTTTTTAATACAAAGAAATTTCATCTAAAAGTCTTGAGCGACAACAAACTAATATAAATGAAACAATCAATAACTGAATTTCGTTCGAATCGTTTCGGGTTCTGAACTTCTTTATGAGTGAGATTGATGGTCTTATGAGAGCCCAGACTCTTGCTAAAGCCAATGTTCACATGCAAAGGAGAAAACCCGATATCAGCAGTTTAAAGGTTTAAAGGCTGCTCATGAATACCAGGGACAAGGGACAGTGACATTGCCCTATCGAGCAGGAGAAAGCCGTAGAGACTGGTCCAGTGATCTATATGATATATTAAATAATTTTCTGAAAAAAATATAAAGATATAAAATATAAATATAAATATAAATAATGTATACAAACTTAATTTATCAGTTTGTTAGATAATCCAATGACTTTTCTAAGTAGATCTTGCAGTAACTGACGATGGCTGTAGATACCTGAACATCACATTGGAAGACTTACGATTTCTCTGACGCCTCAATAGATTTACCTTCAATAATGATAACAATAATAAAAAAAGGAGGGAATCAATCTTCGCCGGATGACCTATTACTCATTAATATTAAGAGATGGAGTTTTTCAAGCTAACAATATTCTTTTACCTAATAGGAGTGTTGAGAAGTCAGTGCACCTCCAGTGAATCACTGTAGTCGTTCATTCAAGGTCTTTTCTGTATTCTCTTCAGCTGTAAACTACTTCTCCACTCCCACTTCTTTTCTTTAATCTTGCTTTCCAACATCTTCACTTTTATTTCACTTTCTACAATAGAGATTTCCCCCCTCTAATCCATATTTTTAATCAAGTAAACTATAAAGAAAAAGAAAAAAAAAATCAAGTAGAGTAACTCAGATTGTGATTATTATTAGGTCCTCCCTTTTTTATATCTTTAATTATGTCATAGTATCCTGATGAAGCTAAAGTCACGCCAATCACATCATTATATGTAGACCTTTTCTCTACAGTATAGATGGAATATTGCTCTGATAATGTAGGCCTACATAATGTAAGCCTCCATAACAAATCCTCTATGAAGCGCCTTCTAACTGCTTCCGGTTCCGCCAGAGAAATCACAAATAGCATTTAGGGAAATTTAAGGAAGATACAATGAAGAAACTTACGACTTTTGCTTGCTCGCACATTCTTTGAGGGACTTTGAATAGAGAGATGATGGAAAGGGTAAAGATAGCAACATTCGAATTGGACGACCAATAAAAAGCCAGGATAGTTGATAACAAGCAAGAGGTGAAAGGAGTGATCGAGAGGTTTAAAGCCAGACGTAGTTCATATTTATAATTGATACATAACAACAGTATATCATTAATTACATAGTCGTAGATGTTATAATTAATCGTGATTTTTACTGAACGGAAACTGTACCAAATACGTAGCAAGCGATGAGATGTTGAGGGATAAAGCATACTGTACTTTGTTCTTCAAGTTGATTGAAAAAATGCTTTCTCACTTGTATATGAACAAGACCTACGATAATACTTCACTATTGTCCTAAACACTTAAATTTGCTCGAATTAGTATATTTTCATTATCTCCTTTGAATAAATATTGAAATCAATACCTTATCGATATCTTATCAGAGATGTCTATAATATACTCTGATTATTTCTCAACTCCGGAAAATATTATATAAAATATTTTCATATCAAGAAACACTATCAAAATTTTGGTGAGATCATTTACTATTGAATATTTGTAAACGTTGTTGCCTGGACAAGCAATAGTAATCTCATTAATATAGCAAATATATCATACACACACACATTTATATATATATAATTTATATATATATATATATATATATATATATATATATATATATATACAAACATACGTATATAAATGTATATATACAGTATATATATATACATATGTATATATGTATATATATATACACGTGTATTTATATATATGTATATATATATATATATATATATATATATATATATA
>NC_090746.1:107091861-107119361 GCF_036898095.1 Palaemon carinicauda | reverse complement strand
TGTATATATAAATATATGTATATATATAAATATATCAATGCATATATATGCATATATAAATTATATATGTATATATATATATATATATATATATATATATATATATATATATATATATATATATATATATACTAGGAGGAGTTTATTATATGGCATATATGAATTATATATATATATATATATATATATATATATATATATATATATATATATCCCTTTCTAAGTGGCGATACCTTTACGTGGTGAATGAGTTTGCGTATTGCTATGACCATCAAAACTATAGCTCTCAGGACCACCCATAGTAGGTTGGTTTGCTGTGAGCTTTCAGACAAAAATCTTTAAACATCATCAATCACTGTGGTGATTAAAAGTGGCCAAACCCCAGATATAAATAAGGATATGTCTGAGGCCTTTTTGAAGTTCCATATTTCAAGCATTATAGCCTCTTTGACCTCTCTTTTGAAGTGCCATACCTCCAGCATCAGCTAAACTTTGAACTTCTTTATGAGGTGCCATACTTCTTGCATTTAAATTATCCTCTTTCGATATATTTGTCATGGCTATTTTAACTTGGCTACATCTGCACAATTAGGGCAAAGCCTCTTCAATTCTTCTATAGCCATGTCTCTGATTTTTGAGTCTATAAAGACACACTTCTTCCATAGCATTCCCATCCAATCATATTCCCCCCAACACCAAAGACCCCCATGAAAGGCATCTATCTGTCATGTTATACAGCTCACTATAAATATTGTTATATATGAGGTCTTTGTCATACACTGCACAATAAACCGTCAATTTGTTCCTTGTTCTACTTATTTTTTCTCCATTACCATTTTCTCGCGTCTCTTAATTACTATTAAGCCATTTTTGTTGTAAATATTCAAGGCCAAACTTCCTGCCAAAACAAGACTGGGAACGCCCATGAAAAGTCCCGCTTTGCACCAATTGGTAGATTCAGATGAACGAGAAGAGCCTAGCGTGGGAATAATATGACTATAAGTAAATTGCAGGGTATCTATGAATTCATGTTTTACCGATAAAAAAATTTAAGAGTATTATGCAAATTCTGTCAAAGTATTGCATTAATTTTATTTGTAACGACGATATTTGTAAACAATTATTACTTTACATTTTGAACTACGTGAAATTTTTATTATTTACCCATATGATAGTATTATGAGAGCTTTGAAATTATTCTAAAACAAAATTCATTTTTAGGAGATGTGCATAGGATGGTCTTCCATCAGTTGCTTTCAAAAGCCGGAGACTCGAAGAATTTGATCTTCTCTCTGATTAGATCTCTCTTTTGAATCTAAACTTATTTCCTTTAGATGAATATTGAAAGTATTACCTTATCAATACTATTCAAAGATATCTATAAAATCTTATGATTAGTTTTTTATATTGGGAAAATGTTACATAAAATATTTCTATCTGAAGAACGATAATCAAGATATTGGTCACATCCTTCACTGACGTGGTTGCTGTCAGCATTAGGTGTACTTTGACCACTTAATATCTTTGAGAGTACTAGCTCTTACCGAGAGCTAGTGCTTAATATAGTTACGGTACCATTAAAATAAAAAAAAATTAGAAATTATTGGCAGGAATATTTCAATCAGCATTGCCAAATATAGGGGTAATCCCCACTTGTTGCAAGTCTAAACTGAGGCCCATTGTATCTGCTTGTTTTGTAACCATTCTAAACTATTAATGGTCTGCGTAATCCTGAATCCTGTGTTCCTGTATGGTTGTGAGAATGGCTCCTGACAGAAAAATTAAAGTCTAAAATTCAGACTGCTGAAATGCGTGTCCTACGTCTAATCTTTAGAGCAAGGACGAGATAGCTGTGAAATACCACCATAAGAGAAGCCTTGGGAGTAGAAAAAGTTATTTTACAAATGAAAAAATGCCAGTTGAGATAGTTGGGCCACAAATATCTAATGCCGGAATATAATCGGGATGTACACGGAATTGTGGAATGGATTCTTAAAGGTAGAAGACGACTGGGAAGATTGAGATGGAAGGATGGCACCAATAAGACTTGAATGATGCCACATGGAATGCAATGACGCTATGTATGTAATATGTCAGGCCCTCAAGGAACGGGGACGAACAATAAGGAATTTGTCAATTGACAGACAGGATTCAGACAGGATTTTTAATGAACTTATCCTTTTAATTTCGGTCTCATGTCCTGGTGAAACATTTAAAGTCTGTTGTAAGTACGTATATTCATTAATAGTCTATAGAGGTTCGTCCATAATCCTTGTTTTATCTTTATCTCTTCCTAATAATTGAACGGTAAATTCGTATTCATATTCTTTTCCTGTTGTATTAAAATATGTTATTATCAGTAAATCTTAAGTGGTTGAGCTATATATATATATATATATATATATATATATATATATATATATATATATATATGTATATATATAATATATATATATATACATATATATATATATATATATATATATATATATATATATATATGTATATATATATATATACATATATATATATATATATATATATATATACATATATATGTGTGTGTGTATTTGTATATATATATATATATAGATATATATATATATATATATCTATATATATATATATATATATATATATATATATATATATATATATATATATATATATATATATATGTATGTGTGTATCCATATATATATATATATATATATATATATATATATATATATATATATATATATATATTATATATATGTATGCATATATGTATAAATATATATATATATATATATATATATATATATATATATGTATATATATATATATATATATATATATATATATGTATGTATATATAAGTATGTAGTTATGTATGTAAATATTTATATGTATTTATGTATGTATGTATATATACGTATGCATGTATATATGTATGTATGTATATATGTATGCATGTATTCATATATATGTAAATATATTTATCTTTATATGTATATATATGATTTTATATGCATATATCTATGTATATTTATATATATATATATATATATATATATATATATATATATATATATATATATATATATATATATTTATATAAATGGGATTTGTATGTATATATATGGATATATGTATGTGTGCATATATACCTTTTATATTTATATATGAAATATATATATGTATATATATATATATATATATATATATATATATATATATATATATATATATGTATATATATTATATGCATTACACACACATATATATACTGTATATGTGTATATATATATATCTATATTTATATATATGTTTATATATGTATGTATATAAAAATATGTGTATATATATATATATATATATATATATATATATATATATATGTATGTATGTATTTATATATATATGTGTACATATATGTATATGTATGTATATATGTATATATACATATGTATGTATGTGTGTGCGTATGTATGCATATGTATGTATGTATATACACATGTATATGCATGTATGTGTATATATATGCATATGTTTGTATGTATGTATACAGTATATGCATGCATGTGTATGTATGTATGTTATGTATATATATGTATATGTTTGTATATATATATATATATATATATATATATATATATATATATATATATATATATATATATATATATATATATATATATATTTATATATATCTAAATGTACGTATATGTATATATATACTGTATATATGTATGTAAGTATGCAATTGTAAGTTTTTACGTAAATATGTATGTTTGAATTGATGTTCGAGCGTGTAAACGGGCTATTTAGACAAAAACACACGGTGCTATATATTAGACTTCGTAGCATACCTTCTCACCTCACTAAATTCTTGTAGTAATCTCCTTTGGGAATCGAACACCTATTAGAAAAAAAGAAAATCTTGAAGCCCACATCCAATTTTTTTTTTTTTTTTTCGTCATATTGTATCTAACAATAGTTATTTTATTATTTTTGTTGGCAAATCAACATGCTCGCTATATTTTCTTGTTATCAGTTTGTTTTTAAGATTTCTTTAAGGATACAATAACCATTTGCCTTCTTGCTATCTTTGTATTCTAACTTTATATCTTTCCTTTATATCTGTCTCCTTATTTGTTTCCCTTCTCAGTAGGGTTGCACCTTGGCTAGTTATAATAATAATAATAATAATAATAATAATAATAATAATAATAATAATAATAATACAGGAAAATGCAAAGAATTTCATACATCTAACTTTTATTTTGAAATTAGTCTTTCGATATACACCAGAACTTCTTTGTTGATATGAATGACAACATAGCATTTTAAAGAATATTCCTCATCAGAGGACTTTATACTTTTTACTAAAGAATCAATATATTTCTCGATTACTACATCTTGCTTTGCATCCTCCTCCTGTATTTTTCCGGCCTAGTGTTTTACGCCATTCGCTCAATTTTCTTTTGTCTCCGAATGCAAGTGATTTAAATTTTTTTTAGGAGGACTACCCTTAAATCTACCATTTGATTTTTTTTTTTTTTTTTTTTTTGCTACATAGGGCTTCACTTGTGCCCAAATATGTTCAAACGGATTGTATTAGCAATAGTTTGGAGGAAGACGAATGACCCGATGACCATTTCAACCACAATTTTACCAATCACGTTATGTCCAGAAAATTACGAATATAATTCGTAACTTTTCATATTTGTTTGTATTAACCTTGTATTTTGACTCAAAGGGAGTAGGTGGTTGTTTGATAGTTTTAAGTTGGTATTGAATTAGCTTGTTTTTCAAATTTTAACCCACTTCCATTGGTTCCCTTATTACCTTGTTATAACTATACAAGCCGATATGGTTATGTACTGTAAGACAGAAGCAGAGACATCTCTCCGTCGGCAGTATGGCAGCAACTCCTCCTCTAAGCCTTCTGTGAAATTATTAATCTTCGTTTTTCAAGTGTTTTTCGCAGATGTGTTTCTTCATCAATAATTATACAGTGAGGAATATGTACAATATGTGGATGTTGTAAAAACCCCACTGGACATCTTCTTCTGTTAGTTTGCCACGACCATGTGCCACGTAGAGACGTATACAGTTCTGAAGTCCTCGTCCTCGAGTTATGGCCAAGGGTTTACTGTGATGTATTCAGCATCGTTATGTGTGATTGAGCCCAAGTGGAGTCCTAGCTTGATGTGTCGAAAAATTGGCTCCTTTGTTTGCAACGTGCTCTTGTGGTGAATGTCGTCGTCACTTCCACTTATACGCCTCTCTGGACAATAACAGGTATGGGGTTCAACTGAAGGAAGCGGGTTTTAGTTCGATTCCTTGTTATTGCCAGCACTTTCATTTATATTTAAGTAAAGGTCTTGCTAAATCCTTAATTATCAAATAACTAATCTTGGTCCCTTTGAGTCAATTTATTCATATAAAATTTCCAGGTTTTTTGTGTCCAAGGTTGCATTTATTATGTTCATGGCTTTGGTTAATTTTATTTGTGCGAAGCCCTGTAAAAGTTTTGCAGCTTAATTTTGAATAATTCTGGGGAAATTTAATTTGACTTGCTGTTTCCATGTCACTAATAGTGATATTGTTCATATTTTTAGGGACAGAGTGGTTACGAGCTAAACATATTCACTGAATAGGACTTTCTCGCTTCGCCTACGTTTGGATGAGGTCCTTTCGTCAACAGGAATTCTATTTAATTATAAACCGGTCCAACATACGAATGTACTATTTGGCTTGCCACCTTCAGCGTGTTTATTGTTAATTGTAAGGTGTTAATAATTATATTAATTTGTGTGTTTAAGGCTGTTTAAATAACTTTCCTAAGTATTTGTTTAAGTGAATAAGTATACAAAAAGTTTAGTTCATGGCGACCGTGACAGGATTTTTAGCGAGAAGGTGGCAAGTGTTGACGGTCAGGTATAGCTCGTTGCGGGGGTTTCCAGTGGTCCAGTAATTTTACTTTAGTTGTTGTTAAACGCTAATATAAATAGATCGCGAAATATCGTGTCGTCTTATGCGGTGAGGTAATTAGCATATTGTAACGTGCTTGTTTTCGGTGAGATTCTACTTATTTCTTACGTGTCTATAATAATTTAGTACTTTTTGTTTTCATGTATTAAGTTTTTTTGGCGTACTTTTATTTAGCACGTGTTTAATTCAGTGTTTATTGAATGTAGCAGTTTGTTTGTTTAGCTCCATTTACAGTTACTAATTCGCGTTCAATTAGTTTTATATATAGATTTACACGATCTGTCTTTTGCTTTTGTTTAGGTAATTTTATTCAGCTAGATTAAAATGTCAGATTTAAAAGCTGTAATTTCCAGGCGCAAAACGGTTCTTAAAAAAGTTACTGTTTGTTATAATAAACGTGATAGTTACAGGGGTTTAGATCCAGCCTTGCAAACGACCGAAAGGGGCCTTCTGCTTAACTACCAGAAGAGTTTATTGGAATTGGACCAAAATTTTTTTGAATTGAAGTTTTCAGATGACGGGGTAACAGAGGCGGCCTTAGATACAGAGAGTGACATATGTCAGGAATACCAGGATAGAATCCAGATTTGCTTGTCTTTGCTGCCTGCTTCTCTCTCTAATCATTCTAATGTTAGCATTGATAATGCTCGGTCTTTGTTAAAGCAGCCAACTGCTCCTTTACCCCGGTTTACCAGTAAAGAAAACGAGGACTTCACGTCATTTCTTAAGGAATTCCTAAGTACCACTAGTTCCTTTACATACCCAGATCGTGATCTTTTGTTGTTGCTCAAGCAGCAAGTAGACGGTCGTGCTAAATTGTTGTTGGATTCTTTAGAGGGGGACAAGCAAACCTTTAATGATGCAGTAGAGCTTTTGAAGGCAGCATTTGCTTCGGAAAGCACTCGTAAGGTAAACACTATCAGACAGTTGACAGAATTAAGTTAGGGCTTTCAGATGATCCATATTCATATATTTCAAAATTCAGGACTATATTGCAGTCTGTTAGTACACTAGAAATAACGGCAGATGATTTTATACAGTATTTTGCATGGTCAGTCCTTAATGAACAATTTAAGAAAGAGTTGGTTCAGATTACCAATCAAACTCGTCCTAGCTGTAAGGATATTAAGGATAACTTCTTTACTGCCACTGAAAGGTATGAGAATGCTAGGAAAATTTCAAAGTTTAAAGGTCCCGCTATTTCTGGAAATTTTCAAGGGAAGAATCAGGATACTTCGACGAGTTTGGCTATCAAAGTCGACTCTAATATTAACAATGCATCAAAAAGTTGCAACTTGTGCCAAAAGGTAGATTCAAAGGATATTAATCACTTTATTTCCAAATGTCCAAATTTCCCTACTGCACAGGAGAAAGTATCGAAATTGTCAGAGTCTAAGGGCTGTGTAAAATGTGGAAGTTTTATGCACCCGACTACTAAATGTTCTTTCAGGTTTCGCAAAAAGTGTTATCATTGTGGCGGTTGGCATTTCTCCTTTTTATGCATAAAGACAAGCTCCACCCAAAGTAAAAATGAGCCGTCTAGTTCTGCTACAGTTAAAACAGCGACGAATAGTGGAGTAGCCATACTGCCTAATTGTAGTAGTAGGTCTGCACTTCCAACTTTTACTTTCCAAGTTTCAGGTCAAGGGAGATTATTCAGAGGGCTCAAGGATACCGGTTCACAATGCACTTTTGTATCGGAGAGACTAACCAATTTTGGTAAATTTAAAGTTATATGCAATGATGTTGACTCGACAGTTAATGGTTTTAATGGTCCCAAGGTCTATAAAACTAGAATAGTAGAGTTGCCTATTACTTTAACCACTGGTGTAGTTGAGATTTTTGCTATGGTTGTGCCCTCGATAAATATAAAGTTGTCCTTACCTGGTTTAGGGAAGGTTATTAAAGCCTTTAAAGATAGAGGTTATTCCTTTGCTGATTCCTTCCTAGACCCAAAATCTAGTGAAATTAGTGACTGATGTCTTGTTAGGTTCAGATTCTTCTCATTGTTTGTTGGGAAAAGACGTTGTATTTGGCAATAATGACCCATCTGTATATATTGATACGTTACATGGCATTGTGCTAACAGGAAATCTTGACAGATTGATCAATAATGTGGATTATTTGCAGACTCGCGACAGTAATTTCTACTGCATGAACACAGATTCCAGTGAGCCATTGTTATCTTTCCCTGTTGTGGACTCCTCTGTAAGTATATGCACACATTCTTTTTTATTGGGTTGTGATTATTTTAGTCCCTCATTTAGTGATGAAATTAAAGACCTTGAATTTGGTAATATTGCTACTAGTTGTAACTTTAATGTATTGAACACTAAAGGCAAGGTCATAGAGGAAAGGTTAAGAGAGGCCACTAACCATATACTTGAGGCAGAATGCCGTAATTATCTTAATTATGATCAGCCTGAATGTGATGAGCAGACAACTGATCTGAATAGGAAGTTAATTGATTTCACGCTAAAAAATCTTTTCAGGGAAACAGATGACCGGATTAGGGTTCCTTTGTTGTGGAATGGTAAACTATCTCATTTACTCTCTAAGAATGAGAGGTTAGCTAAATTAATTTTAAAGTCTACATTAAAGAAGCACAAGAAAGATAAAGGTAATTTGCTATTGATGGATCAGACTTTCAGAGATCAGTTAGCCGAGGGTATTATTGAACCTGTAGATAATCTTGAACAATTTAAATTAGAACACCCAAATTATTCTTTCATTCCCACATGGCTGTTTTCAAGCCTCAACGTGAGACTACGAAATGTAGGATAGTTTTTCTCTCGAATTTGAGTGAAAATGAACGTAATAAAGGTCTGAATTTGTCCCATAACCAGTGTATGTTCCCGGGCCCTAATCTGAACCAGAAAATGTTGTCAGCTTTCATTCATCTTCGGTTCGACAAGAAATTATTGACATTTGATTTGAAAAAGGCATTCAATATGTTGACTTTGAGCGAGAACGATCAGGCAAAACTTCTATTTTACTGGTTTCGTAATGTTAGGAAAGATGATTATACCCTGGTTGCATTTCGCAATGTCAGACTAAGTTTTGGTTTACGTTGCAGTCCTTTTCTCCTTATGATATCACTTTTTTATATATTGATTATTAACTCTGATAAAGATGATGACAAATTAAAAGAATGTAAGAAGTTGATCTATTCATTAACATACATGGACAACGGAGACTATTCTTGTGACAATCTTGATACCCTTCAGTGGGCTTATTCGGTTTTACCTAAGGTGTTCGAGTCCTTTAAATTTTCAGTGCAGCAGTTAATAACTAATGATATTTCCTTGCAGAGTAGAATTGATAAAGATATGAAAATTGAGACACCTATAGAGAATAAATTGTTTGGTTTGACATGGAATAGGATAAGTGATGAAATTTTCACCAAGCCTATCAATCTTAATGCTGATGCCAGTACTAAACGTGAGGTTTTGACCACCATAGCTGCACAGTTCGATATTTTTGGGTTTAATTTGCCACTCATGAACAGGAGTAGGTTATTCATGCATAGACTCCAATGTTGTAAAGATCTTGATTGGGACAAACCTCTTAA
Source organism: Palaemon carinicauda (assembly GCF_036898095.1). Classification (NCBI taxonomy): domain Eukaryota; kingdom Metazoa; phylum Arthropoda; class Malacostraca; order Decapoda; family Palaemonidae; genus Palaemon; species Palaemon carinicauda. Next base: position 107,109,808 of record NC_090746.1, on the reverse strand, counting down.
TAATGACTTGGTTCGTGAATGGAAAAACTTATGTAGGCAGGCAAATTCCTCCCCCATAATCAGACTGCCAAGGTTTGTTGGTCCTAGGGACGGTGAATACAAACTAATAGCATTTACAGATGCCAGTCGTTCTCTTTATGGTGTTGTAGTTTTTATATGTCATGTTGAGACAAATCAGTGTTGTTTCCTACAAGCTAAAAACCGTATGGTTAATACACATTTGAAGAATAAGTCGATTCCGTCATTGGAACTTAATGCAGTTTTGTTTGGTGTTGAAAGCTTAATGGAGTTACACAGAGACCTTACAGGTGATGTGTGTATGAAGCCAATTAACATATCTGAATTACTGTTGTATACTGATTCAATATGCTCACTTCATTGGCTCAATTCTTGTGTGTCCAAGATGGAAAAAATGCAGAGGCTTGGTGTATTTACCACTAACAGGCTTAATTCAATCCAGAGGTTATGTGAAAAGTACCCTGTTAAGTTTTGTTTCGTTTCAGGAAAAGAAAATCCAGCAGACAGCACTACTCGCCCTTTTTCTTATAGGTCTCTTATGAAAACAAATTTTCTTATTGGACCAGATTCAAACTTTATTAAGACTGAAGATGAATTATCTGTTGTCATTCCTAATCCACTGACTGTTGACAAAATGGCTCCTGTCATCGATCATAATGTGTATGTGGGAATTAATTCTGAACATTCTCCAAATAGTTCCGAAAATGCTCATTTAATAGACCCTAATGATATTTCTGATTTCAGGAGATTGGTTTTGATTCACCGAAGAGTCTTGCGGTGTGTTATGAAATGGAAGAAGAAGATAGGGATAGAAGGTAGTCCTAAATCACCTAATAGTAACCTGTTTGCTCAGGCCCTTACCCAGATTTTATCTACAGAGCAAAAATTGTTTTTCCCTGAAGTTTTTTCGCATTTTCAGGATCAAAAGGTTAGACTTAAAGACCTACCTAAGATAGTTACTCAACTGAATGTTTTTCTTGACAATAATAACGTTATTAGGGTGAAAAGTAAGTTTAAGACATGGGATGGTCAAAATGAATTTCCTATATTGTTGCCGAGGGATAGTGCTTTAACTAGACTAATTGTTCTTGATGCTCATTCGAAATTATCCCACTCTGGATGTTATGCTGTATTGTCTGCCATTAGACGTACGTTTTATGTTCCTAAACACTTTTCTACCATTAAGAAAATTTTTAAAACTTGTGTTCATTGTAGGAGATTCAACAACAGAACTTTCCAGTTGAATCAAAATGTTTATAGAGAGTTCAGATCTGACCCACCATCTATTCCCTTCAATAATGTTTTTATTGACTACCTTGGTCCTTTTACAGTTAAAAAGGACTCTGAATCTCAAAAGGTTTGGTTACTTATTTTTGCATGTACTTGGAGTCGAGGAATTGATCTCAGGATATGTAATGACCTCTCGGTCAAGGAGTTTTTAAGATCTTTCCAACTTCATTGTTTTAATTATGGATTACCACAGCTTGTTGTCAGTGACCTAGGCTCTCAGCTTGTTGCAGGCGCCAACATAATTCATGATTTTATCAGTGATCATGAGACTCGGCTTTACTTTGAGGCGAACAATGTTAAACCCTTAACCTTTCAACAATACTTTAAAGGTTGTAGTAAACTCGGTTCCTTGGTTGAGACTTGTGTGAAAATGGTAAAAAGACTGCTCTTTGGTTCTATTAAGAATTTGGTTTTATCTTTTGCAGAGTTTGAATTTATTGTAGAACACACTAAACATCTGGTTAATAAGCGCCCTATTGCATTTAAAAATGGATTGAGGGAAGCTAATGTTAATGATGTACCCGAACCTATAACCCCAGAGAAATTGATAAGAGGATACGATACTCTTTCTTTAAACCTAATTCCTTCACTGCAAGGAATGCCTCATGATCCAGACTGGCAAACACCAGTTAGTTCAACTAGTCGTATCAATGATGAGTTTGAGAAACTTCGTAAAGTTAGGCAAAATTTGATTGAGAATTATCATTCGGAGTTTCTAGGAACACTTCTATCACAAGCAGTTGATAAGAAGGATAGGTACCGTCCAGCCCAGCAACATAATATTAAGGTAGGGGACATAGTCCTTTTAAAGGAACTTAACACTAAACCTAGCAGCTATCCTATGGCTATTGTCCAGAAACTAGAAATCAATAGCAATGGTGAGGTAACTGGAGTGACCCTTTTAAAGGGTAAGACCAAGGAAATTATAAAACGTCACATCTCGACTTTAATTCCTTATCTAGAGGTGAAGGATTTAGGTGAAGATGACTGTATCCCTACCCCTGATGTTGAACAAAATAATGACACTAATAATCTTCGTGTTCGCAGGAAGGCTGCGATATTAAGTGAGCAGCGAATACGAGAATATTTGAATATGTAGATTAAGTTTGATTGAATTTTTATACAATTTACATATTAAATTGTATCCCTGGCCTGCAATGTCCAGAAAATTACGAATATAATTCGTAACTTTTCATATTTGTTTGTATTAACCTTGTATTTTGACTCAAAGGGAGTAGGTGGTTGTTTGATAGTTTTAAGTTGGTATTGAATTAGCTTGTTTTTCAAATTTTAACCCACTTCCATTGGTTCCCTTATTACCTTGTTATAACTATACAAGCCGATATGGTTATGTACTGTAAGACAGAAGCAGAGACATCTCTGCGTCGGCAGTATGGCAGCAACTCCTCCTCTAAGCCTTCTGTGAAATTATTAATCTTCGTTTTTCAAGTGTTTTTCGCAGATGTGTTTCTTCATCAATAATTATACAGTGAGGAATATGTACAATATGTGGATGTTGTAAAAACCCCACTGGACCACTGGATATCTTCTTCTGTTAGTTTGCCACGACCATGTGCCACGTAGAGACGTATACAGTTCTGAAGTCCTCGTCCTCGAGTTATGGCCAAGGGTTTACTGTGATGTATTCAGCATTGTTATGTGTGATTGAGCCCAAGTGGAGTCCTAGCTTGATGTGTCGAAAAATTGGCTCCTTTGTTTGCAACGTGCTCTTGTGGTGAATGTCGTCGTCACTTCCACTTATACGCCTCTCTGGACAATAACAGGTATGGGGTTCAACTGAAGGAAGCGGGTTTTAGTTCGATTCCTTGTTATTGCCAGCACTTTCATTTATATTTAAGTAAAGGTCTTGCTAAATCCTTAATTATTAAATAACTATTCTTGGTCCCTTTGAGTCAATTTATTCATATAAAATTTCCAGGTTATTTGTGTCCAAGGTTGCATTTATTATGTTTATGGCTTTGGTTAATTTTATTTGTGCGAAGCCCTGTAAAAGTTTTGCAGCTTAATTTTGAATAATTCTGGGGAAATTTAATTTGACTTGCTGTTTCCATGTCACTAATAGTGATATTGTTCATATTTTTAGGGACAGAGTGGTTACGAGCTAAACATATTCACTGAATAGGACTTTCTCGCTTCGCCTACGTTTGGATGAGGTCCTTTCGTCAACAGGAATTCTATTTAATTATAAACCGGTCCAACATACGAATGTACTATTTGGCTTGCCACCTTCAGCGTGTTTATTGTTAATTGTAAGGTGTTAATAATTATATTAATTTGTGTGTTTAAGGCGGTTTAAATTACTTTCCTAAGTATTTGTTTAAGTGAATAAGTATACAAAAAGTTTAGTTCATGGCGACCGTGACAGGATTTTTAGCGAGAAGGTGGCAAGTGTTGACGGTCAGGTATAGCTCGTTGCGGGGGTTTCCAGTGGTCCAGTAATTTTACTTTAGTTGTTGTTAAACGCTAATATAAATAGATCGCGAAATATCGTGTCGTCTTATGCGGTGAGGTAATTAGCATATTGTAACGTGCTTGTTTTCGGTGAGATTCTACTTATTTCTTACGTGTCTATAATAATTTAGTACTTTTTGTTTTCATGTATTAAGTTTTTTTGGCGTACTTTTATTTAGCACGTGTTTAATTCAGTGTTTATTGAATGTAGCAGTTTGTTTGTTTAGCTCCATTTACAGTTACTAATTCGCGTTCAATTAGTTTTATATATAGATTTACACGATCTGTCTTTTGCTTTTGTTTAGGTAATTTTATTCAGCTAGATTAAAATGTCAGATTTAAAAGCTGTAATTTCCAGGCGCAAAACGGTTCGTAAAAAAGTTACTGTTTGTTATAATAAACGTGATAGTTACAGGGGTTTAGATCCAGCCTTGCAAACGACCGAAAGGGGCCTTCTGCTTAACTACCAGAAGAGTTTATTGGAATTGGACCAAAATTTTTTTGAATTGAAGTTTTCAGATGACGGGGTAACAGAGGCGGCCTTAGATACAGAGAGTGACATATGTCAGGAATACCAGGATAGAATCCAGATTTGCTTGTCTTTGCTGCCTGCTTCTCTCTCTAATCATTCTAATGTTAGCATTGATAATGCTCGGTCTTTGTTAAAGCAGCCAACTGCTCCTTTACCCCGGTTTACCAGTAAAGAAAACGAGGACTTCACGTCATTTCTTAAGGAATTCCTAAGTACCACTAGTTCCTTTACATACCCAGATCGTGATCTTTTGTTGTTGCTCAAGCAGCAAGTAGACGGTCGTGCTAAATTGTTGTTGGATTCTTTAGAGGGGGACAAGCAAACCTTTAATGATGCAGTAGAGCTTTTGAAGGCAGCATTTGCTTCGGAAAGCACTCGTAAGGTAAACACTATCAGACAGTTGACAGAATTAAGTTAGGGCTTTCAGATGATCCATATTCATATATTTCAAAATTCAGGACTATATTGCAGTCTGTTAGTACACTAGAAATAACGGCAGATGATTTTATACAGTATTTTGCATGGTCAGTCCTTAATGAACAATTTAAGAAAGAGTTGGTTCAGATTACCAATCAAACTCGTCCTAGCTGTAAGGATATTAAGGATAACTTCTTTACTGCCACTGAAAGGTATGAGAATGCTAGGAAAATTTCAAAGTTTAAAGGTCCCGCTATTTCTGGAAATTTTCAAGGGAAGAATCAGGATACTTCGACGAGTTTGGCTATCAAAGTCGACTCTAATATTAACAATGCATCAAAAAGTTGCAACTTGTGCCAAAAGGTAGATTCAAAGGATATTAATCACTTTATTTCCAAATGTCCAAATTTCCCTACTGCACAGGAGAAAGTATCGAAATTGTCAGAGTCTAAGGGCTGTGTAAAATGTGGAAGTTTTATGCACCCGACTACTAAATGTTCTTTCAGGTTTCGCAAAAAGTGTTATCATTGTGGCGGTTGGCATTTCTCCTTTTTATGCATAAAGACAAGCTCCACCCAAAGTAAAAATGAGCCGTCTAGTTCTGCTACAGTTAAAACAGCGACGAATAGTGGAGTAGCCATACTGCCTAATTGTAGTAGTAGGTCTGCACTTCCAACTTTTACTTTCCAAGTTTCAGGTCAAGGGAGATTATTCAGAGGGCTCAAGGATACCGGTTCACAATGCACTTTTGTATCGGAGAGACTAACCAATTTTGGTAAATTTAAAGTTATATGCAATGATGTTGACTCGACAGTTAATGGTTTTAATGGTCCCAAGGTCTATAAAACTAGAATAGTAGAGTTGCCTATTACTTTAACCACTGGTGTAGTTGAGATTTTTGCTATGGTTGTGCCCTCGATAAATATAAAGTTGTCCTTACCTGGTTTAGGGAAGGTTATTAAAGCCTTTAAAGATAGAGGTTATTCCTTTGCTGATTCCTTCCTAGACCCAAAATCTAGTGAAATTAGTGACATTGATGTCTTGTTAGGTTCAGATTCTTCTCATTGTTTGTTGGGAAAAGACGTTGTATTTGGCAATAATGACCCCTCTGTATATATTGATACGTTACATGGCATTATGCTAACAGGAAATCTTGACAGATTGATCAATAATGTGGATTATTTGCAGACTCGCGACAGTAATTTCTACTGCATGAACACAGATTCCAGTGAGCCATTGTTATCTTTCCCTGTTGTGGACTCCTCTGTAAGTATATGCACACATTCTTTTTTATTGGGTTGTGATTATTTTAGTCCCTCATTTAGTGATGAAATTAAAGACCTTGAATTTGGTAATATTGCTACTAGTTGTAACTTTAATGTATTGAACACTAAAGGCAAGGTCATAGAGGAAAGGTTAAGAGAGGCCACTAACCATATACTTGAGGCAGAATGCCGTAATTATCTTAATTATGATCAGCCTGAATGTGATGAGCAGACAACTGATCTGAATAGGAAGTTAATTGATTTCACGCTAAAAAATCTTTTCAGGGAAACAGATGACCGGATTAGGGTTCCTTTGTTGTGGAATGGTAAACTATCTCATTTACTCTCTAAGAATGAGAGGTTAGCTAAATTAATTTTAAAGTCTACATTAAAGAAGCACAAGAAAGATAAAGGTAATTTGCTATTGATGGATCAGACTTTCAGAGATCAGTTAGCCGAGGGTATTATTGAACCTGTAGATAATCTTGAACAATTTAAATTAGAACACCCAAATTATTCTTTCATTCCCCACATGGCTGTTTTCAAGCCTCAACGTGAGACTACGAAATGTAGGATAGTTTTTCTCTCGAATTTGAGTGAAAATGAACGTAATAAAGGTCTGAATTTGTCCCATAACCAGTGTATGTTCCCGGGCCCTAATCTGAACCAGAAAATGTTGTCAGCTTTCATTCATCTTCGGTTCGACAAGAAATTATTGACATTTGATTTGAAAAAGGCATTCAATATGTTGACTTTGAGCGAGAACGATCAGGCAAAACTTCTATTTTACTGGTTTCGTAATGTTAGGAAAGATGATTATACCCTGGTTGCATTTCGCAATGTCAGACTAAGTTTTGGTTTACGTTGCAGTCCTTTTCTCCTTATGATATCACTTTTTTATATATTGATTATTAACTCTGATAAAGATGATGACAAATTAAAAGAATGTAAGAAGTTGATCTATTCATTAACATACATGGACAACGGAGCCTATTCTTGTGACAATCTTGATACCCTTCAGTGGGCTTATTCGGTTTTACCTAAGGTGTTCGAGTCCTTTAAATTTTCAGTGCAGCAGTTAATAACTAATGATATTTCCTTGCAGAGTAGAATTGATAAAGATATGAAAATTGAGACACCTATAGAGAATAAATTGTTTGGTTTGACATGGAATAGGATAAGTGATGAAATTTTCACCAAGCCTATCAATCTTAATGCTGATGCCAGTACTAAACGTGAGGTTTTGACCACCATAGCTGCACAGTTCGATATTTTTGGGTTTAATTTGCCACTCATGAACAGGAAGTAGGTTATTCATGCATAGACTCCAATGTTGTAAAGATCTTGATTGGGACAAACCTCTTAATAATGACTTGGTTCGTGAATGGAAAAACTTATGTAGGCAGGCAAATTCCTCCCCCATAATCAGACTGCCAAGGTTTGTTGGTCCTAGGGACGGTGAATACAAACTAATAGCATTTACAGATGCCAGTCGTTCTCTTTATGGTGTTGTAGTTTTTATATGTCATGTTGAGACAAATCAGTGTTGTTTCCTACAAGCTAAAAACCGTATGGTTAATACACATTTGAAGAATAAGTCGATTCCGTCATTGGAACTTAATGCAGTTTTGTTTGGTGTTGAAAGCTTAATGGAGTTACACAGAGACCTTACAGGTGATGTGTGTATGAAGCCAATTAACATATCTGAATTACTGTTGTATACTGATTCAATATGCTCACTTCATTGGCTCAATTCTTGTGTGTCCAAGATGGAAAAAAATGCAGAGACTTGGTGTATTTACCAGTAACAGGCTTAATTCAATCCAGAGGTTATGTGAAAAGTACCCTGTTAAGTTTTGTTTCGTTTCAGGAAAAGAAAACCCAGCAGACAGCACTACTCGCCCCTTTTCTTATAGGTCTCTTATGAAAACAAATTTTCTTATTGGACCAGATTCAAACTTTATTAAGACTGAAGATGAATTATCTGTTGTCATTCCTAATCCACTGACTGTTGACAAAATGGCTCCTGTCATCGATCATAATGTATATGTGGGAATTAATTCTGAACATTCGCCAACTAGTTCCGAAAATGCTCATTTAATAGACCCTAATGATATCTCTGATTTCAGGAGATTGGTTTTGATTCACCGAAGAGTCTTGCGGTGTGTTATGAAATGGAAGCAGAAGATAGGGATAGAAGGCAGTCCTAAATCACCTAATAGTAACCTGTTTGCTCAGGCCCTTACCCAGATTATATCTACAGAGCAAAAATTGTTTTTCCCTGAAGTTTTTTCGTATTTTCAGGATCAAAAGGTTAGACTTAAAGACCTACCTAAGATAGTTACTCAACTGAATGTTTTTCTTGACAATAATAACGTTATTAGGGTGAAAAGTAAGTTTAAGACATGGGATGGTCAAAATGAATTTCCTATATTGTTGCCGAGGGATAGTGCTTTAACTAGACTTATTGTTCTTGATGCTCATTCGAAATTATCCCACTCTGGATGTTATGCTGTATTGTCTGCCATTAGACGTAAGTTTTATGTTCCTAAACTCTTTTCTACCATTAAGAAAATTCTTAAAACTTGTGTTCGTTGTAGGAGATTCAACAACAGAACTTTCCAGTTGAATCAAAATGTTTATAGAAAGTTCAGATCTGACCCACCATCTATTCCCTTCAATAATGTTTTTATTGACTACCTTGGTCCTTTTACAGTTAAAAAGGACTCTGAATCTCAAAAGGTTTGGTTACTTATTTTTGCATGTACTTGGAGTCGAGGAATTTATCTCAGGATATGTAATGACCTCTCGGTCAAGGAGTTTTTAAGATCTTTTCAACTTCATTGTTTTAATTATGGAGTACCACAGCTGGTTGTCAGTGACCTAGGCTCTCAGCTTGTTGCAGGTGCCAACATAATTCATGATTTCATCAGTGATCATGAGACTCGGCTTTACTTTGAGGAGAACAATGTGAAACCCTTAACCTTTCAACAATACTTTAAGGGTTGTAGTAAACTCGGTTCCTTGGTTGAGACTTGTGTGAAAATGGTAAAAAGACTGCTCTTTGGTTCTATTAAGAATTGGGTTTTATCTTTTGCAGAGTTTGAATTTGTTGTAGAACACACTAAACATCTGGTTAATAAGCGCCCTATTGCATTTAAAGATGGATTGAGGGAAGCTAATGTTAATGATGTACCCGAACCTATAACCCCAGAGAAATTGATAAGAGGATACGATACTCTTTCTTTAAACCTAATTCCTTCACTGCAAAGAATGCCCCATGATCCAGACTGGCAAGCACCAGTTAGTTCAATTAGTCATATCAATGATGAGTTTGAGAAACTTCGTAAAGTTAGGCAAAATTTGATTGAGAATTATCATTCGGAGTTTCTAGGAACACTTCTATCACAAGCAGTTGATAAGAAGGATAGGTACCGTCCCGCCCAGCAACATAATATTAAGGTAGGGGACATAGTCCTTTTAAAGGAACTTAACACTAAACCTAGCAGGTATTCTATGGCTATTGTCCAGAAACTAGAAGTCAATAGCAATGGTGAGGTAACTGGAGTGACCCTTTTTAAAGGGTAAGACCAAGGAAATTATATAACGTCACATCTCGACTTTAATTCCTTATCTAGAGGTGAAGGATTTGGGTGAAGATGACTGTATCCCTACCCCTGATGTTCAACAAAATAATGACACTAATAATGTTCGTGTTCGCAGGAAGGCTGCGATATTAAGTGAGCAGCGAACACGAGAATATTTGAATATGTAGATTAAGTTTGATTGAATTTTTATACAATTTACATATTAAATTGTATCCCTGGCCTGCAATGTCCAGAAAATTACGAATATAATTCGTAACTTTCCATATTTGTTTGTATTAACCTTTTATTTTGACTCAAAGGGAGTAGGTGGTTGTTTGATAGTTTTAAGTTGGTATTGAATTAGCTTGTTTTTCATTTTTTAACCCACTTCCATTGGTTCCCTTATTACCTTGTTATAACTATACAAACCGATATGGTTATGTACTGTAAGACAGAAGCGGAGACATCTCTCCGTTGGCAGTATGGCAGCAACTCCTCCTCTAAGCCTTCTGTGAAATTATTAATCTTCGTTTTTCAAGTGTTTTTCGCAGATGTGTTTCTTCATCAATAATTATACAGTGAGGAATATGTACAATATGTGGATGTTGTAAAAACCCCACTGGACCACTGGATATCTTCTTCTATTAGTTTACCACGACCATGTGCCACGTAGAGACGTATACAGTTCTGAAGTCCTCGTCCTCGAGTTATGGCCAAGGGTTTACTGTGATGTATTCAGCATCGTTATGTGTGATTGAGCCCAAGTGGAGTCCTAGCTTGATGTGTCGAAAAATTGGCTCCTTTGTCTGCAACGTGCTCTTGTGGTGAATGTCGTCGTCACTTCCACGTATATGCCTCTCTGGACAATAACAGGTATGGGGTTCAACTGAAGGAAGCGGGTTTCAGTTCGATTCCTTGTTATTGCCAGCACTTTCATTTATATTTAAGTAAAGGTCTTGCTAAATCCTTAATTATTAAATAACTATTCTTGGTCCTTTTGAGTCAATTTATTCATATAAAATTTCCAGGTTATTTGTGTCCAAGGTTGCATTTATGTTTATGGCTTTGGTTAATTTTATTTGTGCGAAGCCCTGTAAAAGTTTTGCAGCTTAATTTTGAATAATTCTTGGGAAATTTAATTTGACTTACTGTTTCCATGTCACTAATAGTGATATTGTTCATATTTTTAGGACAGAGTGGTTACGAGCTAAACATATTCACTGAATAGGACTTTCTCGCTTCGTCTACGTTTGGATGAGGTCCTTTCGTCAACAGGAATTATATTTAATTATAAACCGGTCTAACATACGAATGTACTATTTGGCTTGCCACCTTCAGCGTGTTTATTGTTAATTGTAAGGTGTTAATAATTATATTAATTTGTGTGTTAAGGCTGTTTAAATTTCTTTCCTAAGTATTTGTTTAAGTGAATAAGTATACAAAAAAAAAGTTTAGTTCACCATGTCGTCGTGATGGAAGTTCCTTCAAAGGTAGCTTCCTAGGTATATTTGACTACAGTGATATATCCCAGAGAATTTACCAAAGGTATCCAGAATTCTAACTCCTGGAGCGAATATCCCTTAAAATTTTACGAAGGGATATCGCGTAATATCAGAGGACGTATTCTTGACACGTTTCATGGCTATCTACGCTCCCAATAGAGCTTTCACTACGAGGGGAAAGAGAGGCAAGAATAAGGTGAGTCGTTCCAGAGACATCGCTCTCGACGAGTCACTACTGCTCTGCAAATAGTGCGCCTGTCCACCACCGTGAGGCGCCACCGTCATTCTTTGTAGCTTTGTAGGTGTTGCAGATACAGTACTATAGGGAGGGATTCATTATCCTTTTGTCCCAAAAGAGGGTGGGTCCATCAGGACGACATGGCTACCTCACCCAAAAATAGATTTTTCGCTACGCTCAAAATCCATTTTTTGGGCTCGGCCATGTCGTCGTAATGGAAGTGTACCAGAGCATTAATGTATCTGTAGATTTCCAATAAAGCCGTTCATCTCGAGCTAAATTTTTCCTCTTCGGTCTTTAGACCTAGAGACACTTGATGTTACCGTTATACATCGATCAGCTGATCATAAAATATGTCAGTGCTTCCTGCCCCCTACAGGGAAGAGTCTGGGTAGACTCGAGGAAAAAACCCGAGGGTTGTGAGTTCAGGGAACAATCTAGCAAACAGTTTGTATATTAGTGTCAACATATATGTAAAGCATAGTCTGTACTAGGATGGAATTGGCTTGGGCAGATTACTGTAGCTCCCGGGTCTGTCGTGAAGAGACGGACAGGTTTATATATGTGTAGGAACACTTTAAGCAGTAAAATGAACAATCTAGTACAACAAGATCTTACCTGTTTGCCTGGAACACCATGAATCTTAGTTCTGGTATTGACTTAAATATCAAAAGAGTCAAGGATGCTCTGACTTATACATTTAAATGACTATTTAAATAAATATTTGGGGCGAAAGAGATGCAAATATTTGTTTTATTGTTTATTACAAAATAGAAATCATGGTTGTAAACAATTACAATGTTTGTTGAATAATTCTACATACAAGCATAAACAGTAATAACAGGATAAAAGGGGTTTGCCTGAAATGGAAAACATTAGCCACTCTAGGGAAATATGCAGTTTTGCTATACAATCTGTTGTTACTAAAAAAACACTGTGCATATAAGAATGCCTGGCACTTGTGTCAGTTTATTATGCTTAATGTCACCTGTGTAGGGAGAACAGTCTATAGTGTTATCACTTAAACACAAAACTCAACACAATATGTCTTACGAGTCTTTCGTGTACACCCTTCACTATACGTCCCTAATAGTGCACTGTTCTTCGCAGTAATCAAGCAGCGGGTTTTATCACACTGCCTGCCGCCACCACATGAAACTTAATTTCTTGTAATTGCTTTGCGTAGTGCTTGAAGAAGACCCTCGAGGACTTCCATCCAGTATAAGCACGAAGACTTTCAAACGACATCGTTTGGAAGAAATTCAGAGACGAGGCAACCTTCCTCGGATCATGACCTGCGGGTGTACTGTCTGGATCCGCTCTGCGAATGAAGTAGGTGATTTTCGCCTTAATCTGTTTCAAGGATAACGTTGAACCAGAAGTCTCTCCCCTGAAAAGCTGACCTCCCTTAAAGTCTGAAGTTCTACGAAGATAGACCTTTAGGCATTCCACTGGGCAGAGGGATGCTTCTTCCTTCAGAGGGCAGATTCTCCAGGGACCCCATCTCCTAGTGGGCAGCTCGTTCTTGGCGAGAAACGTCGGGTCTGGAAAGAGGTTCAGTTCTCCATTGTCTGTGAACTGAATGTGGCCATCATCCCCCGAGAGGGCCACTATTTCGCTAACTCTGGCTTCCAAGGATAGTGCAAATAAGAATATCACCTTCTGAGTCAAGTCTTTCAGCGAGCAATCCTCATTTTTCAGGGTTGATGCTAAATGAAGAACTTTGTCCAAAGACCATGAAATAGGCTTAGGAGGAGCTGCGGGCCGAAGTTTTGTGCAGGCTTTAGGGATCTTGTTGAAGATTTCGTTGGAAAAGTCTACCTGGAAGGCATAAAGTATTGGTCTGGCCAGGGCGGATTTACATGTAGTAATCGTATTGGCTGCTAAACCTTGTTCATGAAGATGGATGAAGAAGGACAAACAGAACTCCGTAGAAATCTCCTTAGGTTTCTTCGCCTTGACAAAGGCCACCCATTTTTTCCAGGAAGACTCGTATTGTCTTCTTGTTGACTTTGACTTGTATTCTTCTAGGAAGTTGATACTGTCCCTAGAAATCCCAAACCGTTTCTTGACCGCTAAGGCGAGAAAATCATGAGATGAAGGTTCTGAGTTTTCACTGATGAGGCTGAGACAGTCAATTTCTTCACTTGCCGAGTCAGAACTGGGTCCGGCAACGGGATCAGTTTCAGGCGTAGTTCCGTTACCAGGGGAACCAAACGCTGTTGGGCCACTTGTGGGCCACTATTGCTGCCGTCCCCCGAGAAGGATCTCAGTTTGTTGAGGACTTTCAGCAGAAGGTTGGTTGGAGGGAATAGGTAGATCTTGCTTCCGCTAGAGGATCCTCGTACGGGGCTACGTACCGGGGTAGCTTCTTGTTGTCGCTCGTTGCGAAGAGGTCCATCTGCAGTCTTGGGACTTTGCGTAAGATGAAGGAGAACGATCTTGCGTCTAGGGACCATTCTGACTCTATCGGTTTGGTTCTGGATAGAGCGTCCGCTGTCACATTGCGGAACCCTTGAAGGTGGACTGCTGACAAGTGCCATCTCTTCTTCTCCGCTAAGCGGAGGATGGCTAGTATCACTTGATTTATGTGAGGCGATCTCGAGCCCTGTCGATTTAGGCATCTCATTATGACTTCGCTGTCTAGAACCAGACGGATGTGGATTGAGCAGCGGAGTTTCAGTTTCTTTAGGGAAAGAAAAACTGCCATGGCTTCCAGGAAGTTTATGTGAAAGGTTTTAAAGAGGGGAGACCAGGTTCCTTGGACTTTCCGATAGTGAGAGTGACTTCCCCACTCGTCTTTCGAGGCATCCGTGTGAACGGTGAATGCTGGTGGAGGTGGTTGTAAGGGAACCCTGTTCTTTAGGTTCTTGGCCTCCGACCATGGCTTGAGTAGGGATCGCAGACGATTTGGTGTCGGTCTTATTAGATCTCTTCGAGCGTTTGATGCGTATTTTCTCCAGACTCCTGATGCATCTTTTAATTGTGCTCTCAAAACTGGATCTGTCACTGAGGTGAACTGGAGAGACCCCAACACTCTCTCCTGTTGCCTTCTTGATATCCTTGCGGATCGAAGAAGGCTTCTGACAGATCCCGCTATCTCTTTCCGTTTCTGTGATGGAATGGAAAGGCAGTGCGACTGCAAGTTCCAGTGGACGCCCAGCCACAGAAACTTCTGAGCTGGAGACAGTCGGGATTTTTCCCGATTGATCTTGAATCCCAAGTGTTCCAGGAACTGGATCACTTCCATGGAGGCTTGCCTGCATTCTTCTTCAGATGCTGCCCACACCAGGTAGGCTACCACCTGGATTCCTTTTAGGCGTAGTTGATGAATGACTGCATTCGCAAGCTTGGTGAATACCCTTGGAGCTATGTATAGTCCGAAGGGCATGGATCTGACGACATACTGTCTTCTTTGTAGTTTGAATCCCAGGTAGGGGGAAACTTGACGGCTGATCGGAACGTGCCAGTACGCATCCGTCATGTCTATGGAGACTGTGTATGCCCGTTTGGGCAACAGGGTCCTGATGTGTTGAAGCGTCAGCATTTTGAACTTGTAGTTCACTATGAACTTGTTGAGTGGTAACAAGTCCAGAATTACTCTGAGCTTTTCCGAGTCCTTCGGAACACAAAATAGCCTTCCTTGGAATCTGACGGACTTCGTCTTCCGTATAACTCTTTTGTTCAAGAGTTCCTGAACATATTCTTCCAATTCCAATATGGGCGTTGAGTGTTGGAAGAATTGAGGGAAGGTTGGTAGAGTTGAGCTCCGACTCCACCCTAGTCCGTTCTTGATTAGGCTGTGGGCCCAGGGATCGAAGGTCCAACGATCCCGGAAGTAGAAGAGTCTCCCTCCTACCGGTAGCATCTCACTTTGAGTGCTGGGAGGAGGATTTACCTCCTTGGCCACGTCCACCCCTGTTGCCCCTACCTCTGGAGGGGCATCTGGGGGAGCCTCAAAAGGATCCTCGAGACTTCGGCCGAAAGGTCGTAGACTGCCTTTCAAACACTGGGGTGAACACTGGTTACTGAGTCGCCAGGGTTTGATGCACCAGTTGAAGGGTGGTGGGTAGTTGTGCCACCGTCTGGGGCACCGTGGCCGCGGGAAGCTGCTGTTGTTGCTTAGGCCGAGAGGGCACTCTAGGTCGTTTTGATCTATTCTTCGGCTGGGGACCCTCGTCAGCTGAAGATTTCTTTTGGTGGACAAGCCCCACTTGGAAAGGAGGTTCCTGTTTTCAGTGGCGGCTTTGTCCACGACCTCTTTGACCACTTCACTTGGGAAGAGGTCTTTTCCCCAGATGTTGGAAGCTATCAGCTTCCTTGGTTCGTGTCTCACTGCAGCCGAGGCGAACACGAACTCTCTGCAAGCCCTTCGGGCTTTAATAAGGTTGTACAGGTCTTTAGTCACCGTTGCCAGATGGGCTTTGGCGAAGACCATGTACATGTCTGGTTTATCTGGGATGCTTGCCATTGTCTCCAGGCCAGTCTGTAGAGACAAGGAAGTGCCTAAGCGTTCTTTTGTCTCCTGCTCTCTACGCAGGAGAAAGTCCGACAGCTTGGGGAAGTCTTCGCCGAACTGTCGTCCGGCAATATCTGCCTCCAGCTTCCTGACTGTGAAGGTGTTGTGCACATCCTTCCAGTCTGCATCGTCTGATGGGAAGGCAAGGGAGAAGGGTCTACACTCTTCCAGTGTAGGGCACGGTTTCTCTGCCTCGACTACCTTTAAGGCTGCCTTGAGCCCTTTGTCCATAAAGGGAAAGGCACGTTGAGGATCAGCAATGAAGGACAGATGCTTCTTACTGAGAGCCGGCACCTTAGAGCTAGTATAGGCCTCTCCTTTAAGGTGGTGGTAAATAAGGCCTGAGCCTTAGAGAGTTCAAGGACAATCATTTCCTTGGGCTCTGTCTCCTCTTTGGATGCGGGTTCCGTCCTGAGACGGACGTAGCAATCCGGGTAGGTCCCTTTGCTGAGCCAGAATTCAATTTCCTCTACTGGGAGAGTACCCAGTTTATCCGAGAGGAAGATCTTCCCGGCCGACTGGGGCATGTGCTCTGCGTACCTCCAAGGGTTAACGTCAGAGAAGGCAGGGAGATCCTTAACGTTTAGCTTCTTCGGAGCCAAACGTGCCGCAACCAGTTGATGTATCTCGATCCGAAAAGAGGCCTCCTTCTCGGTCGATTTCTGTTGCATGTCTTGCACCATGGACAGCAACGAGTGCAAAGTACTCGTAATCGAATCCAGTTGGGGCGCAGTGGAGGAAGTAGAAGGCACCAGCTCCTTCCCTGTAGCCGATGACACCGAAATCATATCGGCTTTCTCAGTTTGTGGTTCAGGTGGAACTTCATCCACCTGATCCAACTCCTCCACTAGGATATTGTTCTCAGTCTCCTCTGAGACAACTGACATGTTGTCCTCAAGTTGGATGATCTCCAAGGCATCCGAAACTTCAAATTCTACCGGAATCTGAACAAGGGGAATCTCAGGTTGAGCCTGGGGAATAACCGCATCCGAAGATGCCCTAGGGAAAAGACATGCCCTCTTCCTTTTGTTAGGAAGGTATAGGCCAGAAGTATTCTTCTGGAAACCCCTGACCCATTTACGCAGCTTTTCCCTTGCTGCGTCCCTTGACTCAGTGGACTTTTGGTCATCAAAAGCCTCTTTTACTAGGTTGTCACAAACGGTACATACCTGCGGGTCCCAATACTTGAGAGCCCCCTCGGTGACAGCGCAGCGAGCATGGGCCCTGCACATGTCGTGGCCGCAGAAGTTCTTACTGCGGACCCTGCAAAAAATATTCCCGCACTCAGGATGCTCCTCCTGTAAAGAAAGGAAAAGTCTATTAGTATTCAGTGAAATTCTCAAATTTCAACATACATATATTAGCTTGGATAGGGTAAGCTATAAGTAGGAAAGACACCTACATATGTTTCCTGTCCAGCCAATTGCTATGACCTCCTCCAATACTGAGAGCAGAATTCTTAAAAATCTTTAGGGGAAGATGATATCCTATGATATAAGTGTATCTTAACACAATCTTCCAATTTCAATAATGGGGATTACGGATAATAATGGATCATAACCATTAAAGGAAGAGAGAATCGCTCTCTTATATGTGATGGTCTCACAATAGGCTGCCCATGAAGCACCTTGTAGGTTGGAAAAACTTTGGTCTACAGTACTGACTGTTTGGCAACAAGTTGTCAGACTTGTCAGGCCTGCCGGTACCTGCCGGGCCTGCCGGCGTCTGCCGGGCAGGCTGGCACATGCCGGCTATTCTGGGCTATTGAAGGCAAGTATTGTCTTCATAACATTGAGTGATAGGCCGCCGGCAACGGCTCTGCCGGCTACCTGCGGTTCTGCCGGCCGGCAACAGCCCTGCCGGCTGCCGGCAGCAGCGGTGGCACTGCCGGCCGGCAGCAGAATCTGCCGGCGGGGGAGGCTCTGCCGGCCGGCAACGGCTCTGCCAGCCGGCACCAGCCCTGCCGGTCTCATGGATCTGCTGGCCGGCAGCCGAGGATCCTTCCATCAAGGGGATCCAAGGCAGTCGGCGGCAGAGGACCAGGAATGGGTGGCCGGCTGCCGGCCGGCAACTCAGCGGCCGGCAGTCAGTACCCGAATGTCCAATG
>NC_090746.1:107068722-107088722 GCF_036898095.1 Palaemon carinicauda | reverse complement strand
TGAGAGAGGCAATGGAGCGTGCTAGAAATAGGAATGAATGGCTAGCAATTGTGACGCATTGCCGGTAGGCCCTGCTGCTTCCTCCGGTGCCTCGGATGACCACGGAGGTAGCAGCAGTAGGGGATTCGGCGTTATGAAGCTTCATATGTGGTGGATAACGGGGGGTGGGGGTGTGGCTGTGGCACCCTGGCAGTACCAGTCGAACTCGGTTGAGTCCCTTGTCAAGCTGGGAAGAACGTAGAGAGGAAATGTTCCCTTTTTTGTTTCATTTGTTTGATGTCAGCTACCCCCAAAAATTGGGGGAAGTGCCTTGGTATATGTATATATGTTGTATAGACATAGTGTGTGTATGTGTGGAGATGTTGTGTGTATATCAACTTGATTAAATCTATCTGTTATTTGTCCCGTTCTTCTCCGTCCTTCCTTATTCAAATCAGTCTTGAGATGTTAGAATAAACTTCTACTAAACACAACAGTTTTCTTCTGTTTCCAGGTCCCACTAACTACCCGATTGTAGTAGTCTGTTGGAAATGCCTTTGCCTAGCGATCTGCTGGACGGGGATTCGAGACCCACTCAAGGTCTATAGTTTCTTGTTGTGGCTGCAACCTCACCATTCTTGTGAGCTTTGGATGGGGACGGGAGGGTTGGGGAGCCTATAGGTCTACCGGATGAGGAGACATCAGCAGCCATGGCCTGCCCCTCCCTGGTCCTACCTTGGGTGCTGATAATGTGCATATATGATCAGTCTCTACGGCATTGTCCTGTGGCTTGCCTCTGCCATTCATGAATAACCTTTAAACCCCAGGTCTCTCAGTTTAAGAGTTGAGTGCCATTACTACTACGTCACGAGGTCTAAAGAGAGAAACAGGCGTCGATTTAACAAATTTGATTCAGAGAGAGAGAGAGAGAGAGAGAGAGAGAGAGAGAGAGAGAGAGAGAGAGAGAGAGATCTAACACCACAGAAGCACACGGTGAGTCAAATGAGTTCTCATCTTTGAGTGCAATCGTTCGATTTTATTTGACTTCGGCTCCGGTTTTGGAATCTAGATTTAAATCTGTGAATCATAACTTCATTTTAGTAACTTGTGCTTTATTGTTGTTTATGCCTAAGTTACTTGATTCGGATATGGCTATTCTATTTCTGGAACCGTAAAATGTTCACAATGATAACTATTTATGCAGAGTCGAAGATATAATTAAAACATTCGAAATCCAAATACGTCTATTTCCCGATGTGGATCAAGTGAATGAATTAGATACGTAAAACTAAGCTTACGCTATTGTTTTCGATATAATTTCTTCCATTATTTGAATGATTTTGGCATAATTACCCGAGAAGATACATAATTCTATTGCTGTTAGTCTAGTGAAGTGACAGGGTGGGATAGGGGAAGGACTCAGTTGCTGGGGTTGGATAAGGAAGGGAAGGATAGGACGGACCGGCGGGAGGACATTGGGGTTATTTGGGCCAGGGTTTGGAGGATAGGGTTTGCATGGGGCGAGGCCGAAGGGAGAGGGGAGGGTTTCAGGGGCAGGTGAGAGTGATGTCTCCTACTGTAATCAGCTTCAAAGGCATTGCAATGAGTATCTTAATTGTTATTGTAAATGTGTGTGTGTGTCTGTGTGTGTGTGTGTGTGTGTGTTTGTAGAAGGCTAACACCCTGAACACAGTCGATTCCTGATGTTCGTCTTTTGATCATTTCTAGACCTTAATTGATCTATCATCTAGGAACATATATTTGGAAATTTATATTCTATAAAAACGAGGAAAATAATATTAAGTAGATGATATAACAAAAAAAGCAATAAATGACTCATTATAAACAAAATAAAAATATTGACGTTTCACAAATCGAAGGATTCGAGTGACCGATGAGAAGCGTTACCAAATTTCATCCTGACTACATTATTTCCCTTTATAATATTGATATTGCATTAGAAGTTCCATTTACATTAGGCAATACGCGAGACTTGACAAAAACTATGCTTTAGCATTATTAAGTTGGGTCATTTCCATAAGTTCCGTTATCACTGAGAGCGGAGGTACTTTTCTCATCTGATTTGACTTTTTGGAGGGATGATAAAGAAATTTAGCCCCCATGCCCCTGTCAAAAGTGTGGGCATAACGTTTGAGAGCCCTGAATTCAAAATGGCCACTGTCGCCAGTTCAAAAAAATGAACTTTCCCTGGTTTCTGGATCGAAACAACCATGAATCTGATCACTAAGTTGAAACATGGATGGCTTTGCCTTTTGCAAAACGAGAAGCAACTGTTCTCTACAATAAGGAATGTAAACAAGTGGGCCAGAGTGAAGGCTACAGTGATGCAAAATGTCAAATGTGAGGGTCACAACAGGATATATGTTGAGTGTCAAACAGCGAGGATGAAGAAGGATGAGCAAGCAGTTCAGGATCTACAGCACTGCATGAAAGAATTTAGCGCTGAACTAATTGATAACTCATCACCTTCACTGAGGTCACTGCAGTCTGGTCTGGTTGCTTCTCCACAGCTAGTATAAGACTTCAACACTGCTTTTCAAGATTGCCAAGATCAGGTTGAAACTCTCCTGAACGAGTAAGTATTCACGAAGACAGCCTCTCACTACAACCATCCACAAGAATAAAAGACAAAGCTTTTACAGTGAACAGATTTGTGCACCAGCAGGTATGCCTATAAAAGTGGCTCAGATGGAGAGGTCGGGTCTGGCGGCCCTGGTGGACCTTGCAGAAGGATCAGGCATGCTCCCACTTGAGTCAGAGCTTGAGGGAAGAGTGACTGAGGAGTGTTTGTGTCAGTACAATGCAGATGGGCCAGTGCGCAAAACATTGAAGAGAAAGCTCTTGGATCAGTTTAACCTTGACCCAGTTGTTCAAGAACCAGAAAACTACATCAGCATTGTCGACATGGATATGATCTGGCGGCCAGCAACTTCCACACCCGAGGACCGTGAGGCAAAGACACGAGATTGCTTAAAGTACTGTTGGAAGGACTATCTAGAAAAGATCTGTAAGACTATTTTCTCACTCCATGTCAATGCAACTCCTTACATCATTCTTATCAATGACAAGCATGACCTTCCTTCCAGCATCAAGGATGATGAACATGATCGAAGGGCAGCAAAACATGCAGATATTCCAAACGTTTTACCAAAGCCCACAGACACATTCTAAATAGCTGCTGAAATTAACCAACTGATGGTTAGATTAGGGAACAAGATCAGACTGCAAAAGCTCCACAGGGAACAGATGAAAGCACAAGCTTAAATGATGTTTTGTGGAATAATCTACTGTGAGGGAGAAAGAGCAACCAATGTGAGCACTGGTGTGGCAAATACAGACTTTATTTTCAGGCATCCAGAGGCTGACACAATGATGTTCTCTGCCTATGCCAAGCTTAGGACGGGGAACTTTAATGGGGCAGTTGTACTTGACATTGAAGATACAAATGTGTACGTTCAAGCAGCATATCTCTCACAGCAACTCCCTGGTGATCAACTTATCAAACGCAAGCATGTCTTTATCAACTGCCGTGACATGCTACCAGAAGAAGTCTCACAGATCATCATCCCTCTCCATGTGATCACTGGCAGTGATCCTATGTCAGGGTTCTATGGCCATGGAAAGAAGAAGGTGATGAAGACGGTGATCTCTGATCCCGAGGTGAGAAAGCTCCTGGGATGAATTGGTGAAGGCATCGACTTGGAGGATAGTATCAGAGCTGATATGAAGACCTTTGTAGTGTCCTGTATCTATGGTGAAAGTGCAGATGCTACTTGCGGGTAAGCAAGTACTTCCAAGTGGTAAAAAATAAAGAAGAATACGATCTGCCTCCCACCTGATGACGACTCCTTGATTCCGAATGTTGAAAGGACAAACTATATCACATATTGCCAACTAAACTACAGCTTGGTTGACTATCCATCCCCTATTGGTCATGGCTGGGAACTTGTGAATGGAAAGTGCCGACCAGTGCGCTACACACAACCCCCCCCCCCCCCTTCCTCCAAAAGCTCATGCTTCCTGACTCCCCAGAGGAAAGGGAATCTGACAGTGAGGTGAGTAAGTCTGGGGATTCAACAGATTCTGAAGTATAAAAGTCCCATGATTGACGTAGAACAATTGATTCAGTGGTGTACATTTGCTAATCAATATTAATTTATTGTTGGACATTTCCTTGTGTTTTAACGTGTTTTAACCATTAACCTTGGTTTTGTTGTAAAGTGATTTTTGTGTCTTTACTTTTACTTCTATCATTAATTAATAAAAAAATTCATCACAAAAAGAAACTTTCATTACAACCTACTATTAAAGGTCTGTAATGACCTAGCAAAATTGTACGTTTGGTGCTCAAAATCGGTGGTCACAGTGAATTTGATTATGAAAAACAGGTCAAATCAATAAAATAACACCAGAAATGGATTTCCCATGCCAAAAAAAAACTCTATAACATAATTTTTACAGCACTCTAAGCCAAACTAGGAAAAAGTTAATATTTTGAACTGGTGATGGCTGCCATTTTTGAATTCAGGGCTCTCAAAAGTTATGCCCACACTTTTGACAGAGGCATAGGGGCTAAATTTCTTTTTATCCCTCCAAAAGTCAAATCCAATTAGAAAAGTACTTCCTCTCTCAGTGGTCACAGAACTTATGAAAATGACCCAACTATTTGGTGCTCGTACCACATATTGGAAATATTACAGAAGAAAATCGAACTAATTTGATGTGTGACTTTTGAAATAAGTATATTGTAAAATGTACTTTATTTGGGAAACCTTATGCCCTTAACAATACTTATAATTAACATAACCAAAAACACTACTAATAATAACAATAATAATAACAATAATATTAATAATCATAATAATATTAACAATAACTAGATGGTCAGCTTATTTCATGACCTTGACCTTTGACCTTAACATGTATTGGCATGAATTTCCATTCACTCAAATATGAAGTCATGTCACAACAATATACAAACTTATGGCTGATTACGTGAATTGGACATTTTGCTTGACCGTGACCTTGACCTTTGACCTTGACCTTCCAAAATTTAATAATTTCCATATTTTTAGATAAAAGTTAATTCCTGCAAGTTTCATTAATAAATTATTCAAATTTTGGCCAGGAAGATGTTCACAAACAAACACACAAAAATTACAAAAACACAATCAGGGGGAGAACATAACCTCCTCCCAACTTCGTTAGCGAAGATAACTACCACGCTCTCTCCACGGATATCCATAAAATCCTTTTAAAAAATTGCATTTAAAATTGATTGATTTCTTCATTATTATTATTATTATTATTATTATTATTATTATTATTATCGGGCTTTAATGTGGTGTAACCTCACTCGGTAACTGACTCGACTATACTAATTTAGTTCTCACGAATGGTCAGGAAGCCAAAGTCAAAAAATGTGCAACACCCTGCTGATTGCATGTTAGAATAGTCCAACAAGTCGAAGTAGTTTGTTCAGATACAGATAAATATGAATCCACTTGTTGGACATTACAGATATGGATAGTATGGCTGCCATGACAGTTTTCAAAATGGCCGCCAATTTCTAAGCTTTTTGTCCTATTTCAGATCCTAATTGCAATAAACTCACAATGTTGTAGTCAATTCCTCTGTTTTTCATTGTGTATAAGTGTATTCTGGCATTAAGATAAACCTTGGTGTATACATTTTCCAAAATAAGTTATTTTTCAAAAATATTTGAAAAATTTGAAGGGGTTCCTAATTGACATTGCTAAGAATTAGAAGGCTTGATATAAAAAAAGGCAATGCATAGAATTTTAAACCTAGCTTATACTTATAGTAAACTCCTATTGATTAAATTGCTTTATTTTGTATTGTATTTGATATTTTTAGTGTGTTGGTAACTTTGTTATGTTTACTAATAATAGTAATCAGATTCGACTGTGGTTGACCTGTTACAAACTTTGTGCATCGTCGTGTTTCGGTTGTGTTTGCTGATCGGTTGATGTAACTTATAACCTTGGAATTTGGGTTTAGTTTGATTCGTCAGTCCTGTGGGTAAGCTACAGCATGAACAGAGGAAAATGACAACTTTGTCGGAGAGGACTTAAAAGTTGCAAATGGGAGAGTTTCGGATGTCTTTGCCTACAAAGATGACAGAAGAATTAATTCCTCCTTTGAAGATCTTTTGTTAGAAACTGATTAGGTGCAGGTCCTGTTTAGTGAGTTTGAGGATTCTTGTTCAGAGAATACCACATTTTGTTATTGCAGATCCTACATGAAGTTGATATCCATCCTCCTGAGGTGCACTCGCCCTCTTTATAAGAGAGACTGGGGCCTGTTCCTTGCATCATTATCTGAAATGCAGCCTTGGTTTGAAGCATTTGATCATTTTTATTACTCACGCTGGGGAGCTGTCTTCCTCACTGATATGCATATGCTACCCACAACTGCTCCGGAGGTGCATAGAGGGTTTATTGCAGGAGACTTTGTAACAAAAGAAACAAAACACTAGTTCAACGAAATACCTGATGACCAGGCTATTGAACATGTTAACAAGGCCAGCAAGGTAGCTGGAGGGCTGGTGGGGATTACAAAAAAAGTCACCGCCCGTGAGAGATGGTGCCTAACTTTCAATGAGAGAGTTCAGCTAACCAGAGATTATAAGATGATGTTCAATGTAGCGGGCAATGAAGAAGACGATGATGAGCAGGAATTTGCACATAAAGATTTTGGTTCCAAGAGAATGAAACAAGAATAACATAATGTGCAAAAGCTCATTGACCTGTTCGAGATCCACAATCCATTTGATAGCAATTCCAGAGAACAAGTCTCAATTACAACAGATGATATTACAAGTGAAGCGGTTACGAATGACCTACATGCTGAAGTTACAGGGATGCAGCTTGTGTCAGAGTTTGTGGAGAACAGGTTCACTAAGAAGACAACAGGTTTCCAGGACAGAATCAAGTCAAAGAATCTTAAAATGTTTGAGAGCATGTACACTGTGGAAGTCAATGTCGGAAAGGAAAAACTGTTGCACTTAAGGCTGACAAAAACTACTCACGCGTGTGGTGACAGCAATGCAAGCAGGCAGAGATATTGACATGAACAAAATGTTGGAGCAAGAGATTTGTGCAGTGTCACTTTCTCTGGAAATGCCCGATGGCAGACTGCATCTACCTCAGAACAAAGTTGTCATGTGCTGAGCATAAAGTGGTGGACACCTGGGTTCTCCATGTGCAGGAATCAATTGAACAGGGATACCCACAAACTATTGTTGTGAGCCAAGAAACTGGTGTTCTTGTTCTCCTCACCTTTCAACAACTGCTTAGCCACTTTCTCTGAATGAAAGCCAGAACACTAAAAAGTAACACTTTGTTCCTGTTCATTCCATCAACATCACAGTCACAGAGAGCATCACTTCTCGCATTTCATGCAGTAACAGGTTCGGATAGTACAAGTCAGTTTGCTGGAAATGGGAAGCACTCTGCATGGGCTATCTACCAACAAAACTTACAGCTTCTGCAGAATCTCGGCAAGGAAACTTTCCAGATAAGAATGTGATTGCTGATACAGTGTCCTTTGTCTGCAAGCTGTATGTTCCCAATAGCCAAGAAAACTCCATCCAGAAAGTCAGGTGTGATCTATTTCTTGGCATGACCAAATCAATTGAGAATCTGCCTCCAACCCATGATGCTTTGATTCTTCAAATCAGGTGCGCACATTATCAGTCCCTAGTGTGGAGAAGAGCCTTGGAAGCTGAACCGCATCTTCCTGCACCTGAGGAAAATGGGTGGGAACTGGTGGTAAAAGAAGGTAGTGAGATGCTTCAGCCACAACTGATCACTACATTCTGTTTGGAGCTCACAGCATGCAAATGACGTGCAGTTTTTGCAACTCGATTTTGCAAATGTACACATAATGGACTCGGATGCACACAAGCATGTGGATGTAAAAGCCTTAGCAGAAATCCATTCACTCTTCAAGTTCAATATGCATTTTTGAAATATTTGTTTGTTCCTTCAATGATTCCTTCAATTCACGAAGTGATTGTTCTGCTAAGTCTATTTTTCAGGTCATTTACCCTCATTTCATTTTTACACCATTTTCTTCATTTTCTCATAAAACTGGCTATAATACGAATTTTTGTGGTAAAAAAAAAAAAGTATATAAACATGTTTCTCGAGTTGACATTTGGTGTAATTGTCACAAACCTCAAAAATATTTGTCCATTACAACCTACAGTATGAATAAAACAAATTCTGATGGCGGCCATCTTTGAAACTGTCATAGCGGCTTTACCATCCACATCTACAATGTCCAACAAGTTGAACTAGACTTCCCCATGTTTTAACACTTGAAAAACACCTGTTGCACTATTCTAACATAAAATCAGCAGCGAGCCATTTTTTAAGCTAAATACAGAGTTTGGCTACTTGACTAGTAAGCCCATCGGGGATGAACAGCGGCTACGGCTTTGCTCTCCTCTCAACCTCCTGGGTCCTAAGATCTCTGGCTACACCACTGAATACGCTCAATTAATTACTTTACATTTATTCTCTTGATTATTAATTATTATTATTATTATTATTATTATTATTATCATTATTACAAGCTAGGTTATATTCTTAGTTGGAAAAGCAAGATGCTATAAGCTCAAGAGCTCTAACAGGGAAAAATAGCCTAATGAGGAAAGGAAACAAGGAAATAAACAAACTACAAGAGAAAAATAAACAATGAAAATAGAATATTTTAAGAACAGTAACAACATTAAAATAAATCCTTCTCATATAAACTATAAAAACATTAAAAAAACAATAGGCAGAGAAATAAAATAGCACAGCGTGCCCGAGAGAACCCTCAAGCAAGAGAATTCTAATCCAAGACAGTGGAAGTCCATGGTACAGAAGTTATGGTACTACTCAAGACTAGAAAACAATGGTTTGATTTAGGAGTGTCATTTTCCTAGAAGAGCTGCTTACCATAGCTAAAAAGTCTCTTCTACCCTTACCAAGAGGAAAGTAGCCACTGAACAATTACAGTGTAGTAGTTAACCCCTTAAAGTGAAGAAGAATTGTTTGGTAATTCAGAACGTAAGTGAGCATTTAGTAATGAAAATAATTACAATTACAGTTGACGAAGGAAGTACCTTTGATGAAGGATATTAACGGCTCTTGCAATGGAGGTTAGTGCCCTTGGCTGAAAGAAACAATTCACCTTTGTCAGTAAACTGCATTCTCTCAACTTTCCGGATTCTTTCCATGCTTCGTAACAGAATTTCGCTCATCTATAGGCACATTATATACAGGAAATAAAATTGACAATTTCATTTCATATCTACCAGTAAACATCGTAAAAAATAAAAAAACTTTACTAGATTCAATTTTTTAATTCCCAATTGTATTAAGGAACAATTTATTTAACTCCAAATTTTACACCATAACAAAAATATCTAAATGATTTCATTCTAAGTTGTACGAAATCGCACAAAATTTAAAATGATTTAATTCTAAATTTTTAACTTAAAATGTGTAAAAAGCACCCAACTCTTATTCAAAGTGAACATTCATTAATATACATAACTTTTTAACAGGTATGATTTAATGATAATGAAGATCATCAAGGTCCAGGTCCTTCACTTCAGTTATAAAAATAATATCGATTCTATTCTTAAAATCGTATATTCCAACAGATGTTTGCAATGCAAGGCTAAAGCGATTGGGACTAGATTCACTCAGGAATATCTATGAAAAAAAGATCCACTCCAGTTAGAAATGAAGACAAAATAAATAATAACGAGTAGCAATATCTAAAGTTCCCTCGCTAGAGTTCTTCCAAAAATCGGCACTCTAGAACATAACGGACCAACAAGGCTGTGGTTTTATCTACTCGCTTGAGCTATCCCTCGGTATCGTTCACTTTTTCCAAGACGAGTTCTTTCACACCCGGACACCTCTGGAGAACTCCCGTGAGATGGTGTGCATAACGCTTGGTTATTGACACATTTTTCAGGTGAAAAGTCTCTATGCCTTCGAAGCAGTCGGTGCTCATCAGATGGATATCCTTGGCCAGACGCCTGAAAGCTTTAGATACCGAACGTCGGGAGCTGCTTTGATGATCTTCCTCAATAATGTATTCACTCTGACAGAGTTCATTTGCAGCTTTGTTAGTTCCGGGAGAGTGTTGACATCCACTTCGTGAAAGGGTGATATATCTGTCTAGTTTACAACATTAAAGTAGGGGGTAAATTCTCTCAAAACTAGGCACAAGCTCATGCAAACACAGATTTCTCTCAGGTCTATTGCCAAGGTCACTTGAACCATGAGCATCAAGAGGGCTTACCCACGTTTGATAAAAGAAGCGGGAATCCTTAGCTTTCTCTTTGCAGCCCTAGTTTAAAATTCCGATGCAGGTGTGGGGCTGCTACTGGGTCATAATGGGGTGTCATATCCGGATAAATGAATAACTTCAGCCCATCAAAGTTGCCATAAGAACGTAGCAGGTAAGTTTCAATTCTGTTTCGCAAAAACCAGGAGGATAAACCACCAAGCTCCACGACTTTTACATTGCAGTACATGTTGTAGTTCAAGAACTTAACTGAACACCTCCTGAGCACTGGAGTGGCGTGTATCAGAGGAGCAAAGTGTCTTGTCAAGTTCGGCATAAGAAGGCCACTGAGATCCTTACCCAAAGGCCCGTTACAGAACGTGTGAATGTTTGGTTCATTGACTTCGTTGACCACCAAGTTCGTATAAAACTTCCTCACTGCGTGACCGATCTTGTGGAAGCATTCGGTTTGCATAGAGCAGCAGTTGAACATCCTTTTCAGATTTGGAAATGTGATCTCTCTGCCCGTCGGAAGATTTCTATAATTTTCCCAAGTGATGTCCTTTTCAGACTTCCCCTTGAATAAAAACTTGAACAAATCACTTTGGCGAATGTAGTGCCTCTGCCTCTCTATTTCTATCTCAGTGAGTCTTTCACTGCACATCTGCGCGATCAAAGTTGTGCCTTTTTTTCCCATGAAGATGTCCCGTACGAAAATCTTCTCCATGTCCGGAGTGTTCGTGAACAATACCTTGTGAGGAGAGATGAGGGCGAATTCCAAGGACCTGATGTCCAAAAACGACACGCGAAAAGGACCGGGACATTTTAGTTGCATCGAGAGAGGATGGCACGCTGATTGGGGTACCTGTGAGAAGCAAAAGGTTTAAACAGCGTTTATAGCCAAGCTATAAATTAGGATGGCTCACTCAAGCCTCCTAACCATGTCCTTAAGATACGAATCTCCATTAAAATCTGCACGACCAAAATTTTCTGGTTTTGTCTATTATGGGTTATTTAGTACTTCGAACCATCATATTAACAAACTGAAACAGTTAGGAAATTTATTTAAACTGTTAAATTAGTAATAACTTTAAAGTATACCATGTCAACATATGAATCAGAATTCGGGTACTTTCAAAACAATCTAGGCAAGAGTGATATCTTTGTCTCTTCATTTACCATTGCGTCGTGATTTGTCATCATTGTTAGCCAATGAGAGAGACACATACTTCAACTGTACCCATTGTGAAGTTACCGATGTCATAACAAAACAACAGGGGGGTGACAAAATTGCACTAAGGAGACACCACCTCAAAATCCTTTTTTAATACTTCTGATTTGAGCGCCCTCACAATTTCCTTACTGATCAAAGAGCGGACGCTCTTGTAGTGTGGAGGACATAGGACAATGTCAGACCAGTGATAATCCTTTGTGAAATTGATATGAGCCTGCCAATGGAAATATTACAGCATTAGATAATTCAAAGAAATTAGTCATATTCTCACTCTAATTGATATTGTATAGGCTGATTGAAGTTTGTGATACTGAACTGACTTAGGGGTAAGCATATTAAAGCAAAAAATATGGTAGACATCTCAACCTTAATATTAAGCTCAAACATAACTCCTATATTATTCAAATAGCCTATATGGACTAGATAATGTCACATGATAATCACCTACCACCAAACTCTCTGCAGTTTTGGCGATCTCAAACATGGATTCATAACTCAGAATCCCCAATCTGGCCTTCTCCTGCCCATGAACTTTGTGTAAAAGACGTCGAGTTGTTCAGCCATGAAGTAGTTGTGGAAAACTGACAAGAAATAGTTGATGATAGGGCGGGCAGACACCGCTGCAGAGTAAACAAGGGAGTTGGGCGTAAAGATCTTTGGTACCTGCTTTGGTCCTGTTACCTGAAAGGAACAAAGAAGTAAATCAAAGATTTTCTATTTTTAATGAGACGTGAACTCATTGCTAGTGGTCTTTGTAAACAGCATAACACCTTGAAATATGTTTCTATAATACCTAACGTAGACACATCTGCGGCTTATGAAATTTTTATCAAATGAAACGATATTCTATGCTCTTATGAAATCAACAAATCGAGATTTGTTATAAAAAAGATAACCAAAAGCCAGAAATTTCAAGTTGTGGTGTTGCATATTTGTGCTGAATTTTAAACAATTTAGTTTTCAGTGCAAAAAGTTTGATTTTGTACATGAGAAAATGTGAGAGGTCGGAATTTGCTTTGCCTGCAGAGGTATATATATATATATATATATATATATATATATATATATATATATATATATATATATATATATATATATATATATATACATACGTATGTAATACTACTACAGCATTATCTCATCCTACGCCCATTGACGCAAAATGGCCACAGTTAGATTCCACCAGTCATGTCTATCTCGAACCTTTACATCAATATTTCTCCTCTCATCATCTCCTACTTCACACTTCATAGTCCTCAGCCATGTAGGCCTGGGTTTTCCAATTCTTCCAGGGGCTTGTGGAGCCCAGTTGAAATTTTCGTGAATTAATCTCTCGTGGGGGAGTGAGAAGAGCATGCCCAAACCATCTCCATCTACCTCTCACCATGATCTCGTCCACATGCAGCACTAAAGTAATCTATTAGTATTCCATTACCAATAGTATCCTGCCATTCAACTCCTCATATCCTCCTGAGGACTTTGTTCTCAAATCCACAAAATCCGTTGGATATTGTTTCATTGTCATACCAGTAACACCGATCTCACCGAACTGATATATACCCTGATTTTTATATATGATTTCAGGCGATTTGATTTCAAACTCATTTATCCTAGCCATTGTCTGTTTAGATTTTTCAATCTTTCATTAAACTTAAATTCTAAAGGTCCTGTTTTAGAGATCATAGTTCAGATATTTAAATGCTTCCACCTCATTAATCCTTTCTCCTTCCAATGATATTTCATCTTCCATTGCATATTCCATTCTTATCATCTGTCTTTCTTCTACTTATCTTAAGGCCCACCTTATATGATATTTCAGCCATTCTGGTAAGCAAGCTTTGCAAGTACTGTGGTATTCTGCTAATAAGGATATCGTCATCAGCATACTCTAAGTCAGCTAATTTCCTGTTACTAATCTAGTCCAATCCTTCTCCGCTATCCCCAACTATTTATAGGACTCCACTAACATTAACTTAGCACTTGCTATGCTCATAAACATATTTAATCAAATTGACTTAGATATATAAGAGAAATTTCATAATAATGCAGGACTCCCCACAAGATTGGCCAGTGCACACTATCAAAGGCTTTTTCATATATATATATATATATATATATATATATATATATATATATATATATATATATATATTGATATATATATGCATATATATATATATATATATATATATATATATATATATATATATATACACAAGAACTATTCATCATTACATATTATCCTTATATTTAAGACGCGGTAGTGTTTTTATCGGGAGTCGGCCTTTACTAAAGAAAATAACCATAACTATTTTAGAGGCAGGAAGATGCAATTACTATAACCCCTATCCATCGTTTGATTTGAATAAAAGCATTAATGCCCATGCTTGCATACATTTCATATATCTTTGACATTCTGTATATTAAGAAGAATCCTTCGGCAAGGCAGTATGATGAAAGTGTCCAAGGCGGTATACTGAACTAGGATGTTCTGAAACGTTTCAGATGCAAGAAAGTGTTACGGGGAAATTGCATAAAAAGGATCCAAATACTCATGACGTCATCATCCATCTGTTGGGAAATCAAATACCTACTATAACCTCTTTTTGAAATTAAAGTGAAACTTTTTCCGTAAATATACAGAAAATGTAAAATGGCTTTATTCCTAATAAGTCCGATGGAGGAGCGTACGTTAAACCAATTTTACGAATTTATCAAAATGTTTTTAAAAGTCTCCAGTTTGCGAAAGAGTAAATATATTAATCCGTTAAATGTGTTTCGCTTGATATGGGAATTTGATAAACATTCCCATTCGAATTAACAATTCCTGGTAAACCATAATATTATCATTCAAGTTTTTGATAATCTGTCAATATGTTTATATTGGATTAATGTTAAATGTTTTTGTAACTTTCTAGTTACCAATACAGCCATCCAAGGTTACCATTTGTAAAGTTCGGGAAGTAAAAGGGGAAAAATACAATAACTAAATAAGAAATTCAAAGCAAAATCTAAGAAAAATCTCGAAGTGGCTTCTCGTAAACTTTCCATAACGGCCGTTTTCATTGTCTATAAAACTTTAAAAGAATCAATTTTTTTTTTTTTTAAATGACGAACAACATAATGGAAACCAATTGCGCAAAATAGTTGAACCAGTTTCAAAACTTTAACCACTTTTCGTATGCGATTTGAAAACATTTTCAACTAATCCAGTTCCTGAATTAATCTTATGTTTTGCAATTTATGTTCCCAAAACTAAAATTCTTAAAGCTACGAAACATCGATAATTATCAGGAAACTATTTACGAATCCAGACTCTGGATAAAAAGAAACATAAGACAAGTCAGCCCCACATTTGATGACATAGACAGGCAACGCCAGATATGAAACTCGATCCTTTATAGATATCAAGTACCATAGTTTAAAACCCAGTCAGCTTAACAAGCCACCATAAAAGGCCTTCAAAGAGATCCACAGATGTCGCATTTAATGTTACCGATCGCGAGTAATTACATCAAACCATTTTAAAGAGATAAGTAACGTACTGAAAAGATCCAAGTCTTTGAATACATTGAGCTTAAATGTATTACAAATCACAATGATAAGTTTGTATAGAATTAATTTATGAAACATTAATCAATGTGATTTTAGCGAAGATTGTACCGATATATACATAATCAAACACCTTTTTACCTGTAAAATGAATAGCAAGCGATGGTACATTCACTATAATCGACAAATAAATATAATAACTTTGATGGTACTAACACGAGACGCCATCTTTGTTTCAGACTTGGGTGGATTTAAAAAAATACTAGAACTAGTCTAGGAAACTCGTCCTTTGACCTGAAAAGATGAATCTCCTTTGAGAAATCCTATGTTATTGACATGTCAACCAGGGTAAGGACACGAAGAGAGGTTTCTTCTAATCCTTTAAGGGGGGGGGGGGGGGTGTACCATAGGAGGATTAGAAAACGGGGGATTTTCCCCCTCCCCAAAAATTCCTCTTTACCGGCCAACGGATCCTTAGGCTTCATCTTAATTCAAGGGTCACTCGCAGAATACTTTCAGTAAATTGATATCTGAAAAGAGATGGAAAAATATTCTCTGAATATCATAATAATTGAAGAGAATAACTTTTCTAAAATTATATTAAAGTGATTAAGAGTCTATGCTTGTATGGAAGGAATTAAGGGATCGGTATAACTTTATAGAATAAATATTCTTGTCAGTCCTTTACTTAGAACACTTTTCCATTCTTTGCCATCCTTTCTGCTTATTCCCGTCAATTATGAATCATATCTCTCATTGTTAACTACAGAGAATTTACGTATTCACATGAGAGCAAAAATATCTGCCTAATAAAGTTATAATAGGATTTTTCTATTTACCGAGTTTATCCGTAACGGAAAATTTAACTATAACATTTAACCAAAAAAAAAAAAAAAAAATATTTGTAAATGTATGTATAATTAGAATGCATAGCAGATGTTTATAAATCATCATCATTATTATTATTATTATTATTATTATTATTATTATTATTATTATTATTATTATTATTATTATTATTATTATTATTGTTGTTATATATGTTACTATTTTTTTTTTTTTCTCTCTTCTCTCTCTCTATATCTCTATCTCTCTATATATATATATATATATATATATATATATATATATATATATATATATATATATATATATATATATATATATATATATATTATATATATTTATATTATATATATATATATATATATATATATATATATATATATATATATATATATATATATATATATATATATATATATATTTGTCACTATGCTGGAGGAAGGATCAGAAAAATGAAATTTTTGGACTAGCGCTTCCGTATTCCCATACCTCTTCAGGTCCAATTGATACAGAAAGTCATGAACAGGATCAAAGTCACCTCTGTGACAGCAGTAAACATGAAATAATACAATAACATAAAATACACAACTAGTTTGAAAATTACAGCTAGTTTAAAAATCAGTGAGTTTAAAAATTACAGCTACTTTAAAAATGACAATTGTTTAAATACATTGTTTATAAGTAGTTCATCAAGTTTATACATTCCTGGGCTATTGTTGATCAATTCTACACGGTTTTTCTTTATGATACATGATTCTATGATATTGCGTTTTGTCATGTCCTTACAATATGAAATTTCTTTTGCCCCTTTCCAATTAATGCTGTGATTACAGTTATTCATATGTTGAAACAAACTGCTCGTTTGGTTTTCTGTTCGAACATTATATCTGTGTTGTTTTAGTCTTGTTTCGAGGTCTTTACCAATTTGTCCGACATATCGTTTATTGCATTGATTACTTGGGATTTCATAAACACATCCATTGATTTATACAAGTGAATTTCTAATTAACATATCCTTTAAAGTACTATTCTTGAAAATAACATTAACATTAAAAACTTTCATTATTCTAGGAATTGTCAAGAAATCATTGGGGAAGGGTAAGTTGAGAAGATTTTTCATATTAAAATCAGTTTTAGAGTCTGTTTCATAAAAAAGTTTTCTTTGCTTTATAGAAAGCTGTGTTGATAAAATTCTCCGGGTATTGTAAATTACCTGCAATTTCCCGGATCTTCCCAACCTCAGCTTCAAGGAATTCAGAGCAACTGACCCGCAGTGCCCTTAAAAATATAGATGAAAGTACCATCATTTTTGTCCTGGGATGATGATAAGAGTAAAAATGAACGTAGGAGTCCACATATGTCAGTTTTCTGTAAACTGAGAATCTAAAACCTCTACCATTTCTTAAAATTAACACATCTAAAAAGGCCAACCTATTGTCTACTTCTATTTCAATCTTAAATTTTATAGTCGGCACTAAATTATTTATTGCTGTTAAAAACATGTTTTCATTTTTGTTGATGGGTCCAGCACAGAATATGTCGTCAACATACCTTACCCAAAGGATGCCAATAGGTAGTATTCTTGGAAGGTATCTGGTTTCAAAACATTCCACATATAAATTACTCAACAATGGTGACAGAGGGTTTCCCATTGCCATGCCAAATTTTTGTTCATAATATTTCTTTCCGAAGACAAATTTGTAACTCTTGATACATAGTTTTATTAATTTTACCATGGTGTTAGAGTGAACAGAGAAAGAAGAGGGAAGGGAGGGAGAAGGGAGGAGGAAGGGACTGAGAAGGAGGGAGGAAAGGAGCGGGAAGGGAGTGGGAAGGCTGAAGGAAAGGAGGGGGAAGGAAGTGAGAAGGGCGGAGAAAGGAGGGGGAGGGAGTGAGAAGGGGGTAGGAAAGGAGAAGGAATGGAGTGAGAAGGAGGGAGGATAGGAGGGGGAAAGGAGTGAGAGGGGGGGAGGAAAGGAGTGGGAAGGGAGTGAAAAGGGGGAGGAAAGAAGGGGGATGGGAGTGAGAAAGGTTGGGAAAGGGAAGGGAGTGAGAAGGGGAGGGAAAGGAGGGGAAGGGAGTGAGAAGGGGGCTAGAAAGGAGGGGAGGTGAGTGAGAAGGGGGGAGGAAAGGAGGGGAAAGAGTGAGAAGGGGGGAGGAGGGGGAAGGGAGTTGGAAGGAGAGAGGATAGGAGTGGGAAGGGAGTGAGAAGGGTGGACGAAAGGAGGGGAAGGGAGTGAGAAGGGGGGGAGGAGGGGGAAGGGAGTGGAAGGAGAGAGGATAGGAGGGGGAAGAGGGTAAGAAGGGGGAAGGAAAGGAGGGGAAGGGAGTGAGAAGAGGGGGGAAGAGGGGGAAGGGAGTGGGAAGGAGAGAGGAAAGGAGTGGGAAGAGAGTGAGAAGAGGGAAGGAAAGGAGGGGGAAGGGAGTGAGAAGGGAGGAGGAAGGGAGTGAGAGGGAGGGAGGAAAAGAGGGCTAATGGAGTGAGAAGGGGGAGGAAAGGAGGGAGAAGATAGTGGGAAGGGGGAAGGAAAGAAGGAGGAAGGGAGTAAGAAGGAGGGAGGAAAGAAGGGGGAAGGGAGAGAGAAGGGAGGAGGAAGGGACTGAGAAGGAGGGAGGAAAGGAGTGGGAAGGGAGTGGGAAATGATGGAGGAAAGGAGGGGGAAGGAGTGAGAAGGGGGAAGAAAGGAGAAGGAAGGGAGGGAGAAGGAGGGAGGATAGGAGGGGGAGGGGAGTTTGAGGGTGGGAGGAATGGAGGGGAAGGGTCCCTCTGGTAGGTACCAGAGGATACCCATGATTCCTCCGGAATCGGCGGAGGTGCTTCCATCATTCAATTTGGCTTAGCTTATTACGAGAAAAATACAGATGACTAAAGTCTCCAATCCCTTAAAGACATAGATCCATTGAGGCTGACTTTTGAGCCTCCAGAGACTCTTAGTTCTTCACACACTGTCTCCAGGATATTTTCATAAAGCTGCAGCGAAGACTTCTTTAATCCTGAAGAAGAAGAATCCCAATTCGTAAAGACTTGAGCGATCTTTAAAACATGATATTCTTTTGAAGACTTTGGAGACGTTTGACTCTGGAGAGAACTAAAAGTATCTGAAGCCTTATATGGGAGTTTCGTTTGAGCTTAAAGTCTTCAAAGAATTCTAGAAGGAGGAGGAAAGACCTGTCTTTTTCTAATATCAAACAGAATAAAAAGGAATAAAGAAATCACCTCCGGCGATTCCGGAGGAATCAAGGGTTTTCGGTTCATCCAAGACGCCCACCTTTGGTGCCTCCAGGAGGAGCCCAAAGACCCATATCCACCAAAAGGGGTTCTCTCTAGAGAGCAAAAATCTGTTTTGTCAGAGGTTTTTGGTTTGTTTGGCGACTATCAGAAAGAATTCATCTGTTCAGCTTAGTCAAGAGGTCTTATTCTGACACACACACACACACACACACACACACATATATATATATATACACACATATATATATATATATATATATATATATATATATATATATATATATATATATATAAATATATATATATATATATGTATATATATATATATATATATATATATATATATATATATATATATATATATATATATATATATATATTCATCTATACATATAAATGTTAATTCATTCTGTTTTCTGCTGTGTAGTTTTATAATTCTGTTTCAAGAGAAGTAAATAAGCTTTAATCATTCATATTTCCTGTCTCATCTTATCCTCCCTTCGGTGTCCCTCCCTCACTCCCTCTTTTTTTTTTTAAGTCTCAATAGGTCGAGCTACTCCCCCTCGCCCACATTCTCCATGCAATACTTAAGAGCTCCTCTTTTTTCGCTTAACGGGAGAGGGTAGAGTCTTAGATGGGGATGGTTGGCTAGTTATGCTAGGTTAGTTCAATTTAGGATAAGAATGGATGAACTTAGATTAGAGAGTATAAACAAGGTAGAAATTTTATCTGTAATACTCGTACGTGCCTCTGCAGTATGATAGACTATTAGTAAATTCCGTTAACATGGACACTCTACGAGATATTACGTGACGTGTCACC
>NC_090746.1:107056222-107061222 GCF_036898095.1 Palaemon carinicauda | reverse complement strand
AAGACAGAAGAGAAGAAGCTGGATGTGGCAAAAAATGAGAATGTTGAGATGGATGTGTGAGGTGACAAGAAGAGATAAGATACGAAATGAGGTAATTAGGGGTACCACAGGAGTTAGATAACTATCAGATAAGATCTTAGAAAGTAGACTGAGTTGGTATGGTCCTGTCATGAGAAGAGATGAACAACATATTGGGAGGAGAGTGATGGAAATGGAGGTACAGGGAAGGAGAAGGAGAGGGAGACCAAAGCGAAGGTAGATAGACTGGATCAAGGATGATCTTCGATCAAAGGGATTAACCGATGATGAAGTGTGGTACAGAGGTACATGGAAAACGCTGGCCCGAAACATCGACCCCACATAAAGGTGGGATAAGATGCAGACAAATAAGAAGAAGAAGATGAACTTTAGTGAGTTTCTGTGGGCCCTCCATTCTTGCGAGACCTGGGAAGAGACTTGATCCATTAACTTAAGGTTGAGATGTGCTCCTCTTGACTCAGAGGGAATCAGAAAAAAAATTATTAAGTAAAAACTCTATTAATATTCTAAAAATTCCATTAATTCACATAAGTCTATGACTAAATGTTAAATAAACACTTCTGCCAAGAGAAATACCAATTTCATTATCTAGATCAGTGGTTCTCAAACTGGGGGTCGCCAAATCCTTTTGGGGGGGTCGCGAGATGATGTTAAGAAAATATAAATATAAGTAAGCAAAAAATAGTATTATGGTCAACTTTAGTTTTAAGGCTAAATCATAATAATTCTGCTAAAATATTTCAAATCAATAATAAACCAAATGTTTATATTTTAGTACAACAAATATATATATATATATATATATATATATATATATATATATATATATATATATGTATGTGTATATATATATATATATATATATATATATATATATATATATACATATATACACCTTATATTTTGTCATTTACCGTAACTAGTTACGAATTGTTACGCATCTTTAAGAATAACACTGAAAAGAGAGCCGGGTGGGACAATAGTAACACCATGGGCCTTTGCAAAAACTAAACTAAATATTACACACTAGTGATTCCCCCACTGCTGCGCTGGGACTAAGTTTCTATGCAGTAGTGTCATTGATTTTAAGCTAGCATTATTAGTTTTGGAAGGTATGATTTATCAAACATAAACGTCTTTTTTTTGCTATTTTTGACAGTTCTGAGCAAGGGTGTATATCCGTCAGTCCGCGTGATTCTCATACGAGTAGGATATTCCCTCGCTAATAGCATACTAGTTTTGCCGTAACTTACTCATATTTTGTCATTTTATTTTTCCCCTTTAAGCAAACGAGTCTGTTAACTATAAAAAACGAAGCAAAATTATTAAAGCTGATGGACTTTCATGTATGGGTAAATGAATACATAATATTTAAATAAAACAAACTAAACATATAAAGAAATACAATAGTAATTATGAAATAATAAACGAATAAATTTAAGATATACAAAAGGGAAAATAAGTAAATAGCTGAATAGTTAAATAGATAAATAAATGAATTAACACATTTATAGATAAATGCAAACAAAAATGAATGAAAAAATAAGTAATTAAATGAATATATAAAATGTAAAAAATTAATGGATAAGTAAATAAACTGATTGATTGATAAATAGATTAGTTAATGAATAAATAAATCAACTGATGAAATCAGTAACTGATTAGTTGATAAGCAAATAAAAAAAACAATAAATATAATATATTTATATATCTAGCCACTGATAGTGTTAAACTATTATTCATAATTTTTTTCCACGCATTACATTTTATTATACAATGTACTTGCAATAGTTCCAATATTTTACCTACATTTCCTAGAAACATCGTACAAAACCGAGATGTCACCTCCCCATCTCACTGTCATTTTACACTCGTACACGTTCAGTACCTGTCCGTTTTCCAGTCCTGAGCTCCGTTGGCGCACAGTGAATGAGCGTGACCAGTTGCCAGATGCTTAATAACAATGCATCACCAATTTACAGTAAAATTTTGACTTTTGCTTGATACTCAGGGTCTCAGATTACGTGATGCTTAAAACTAAATGTCAGTATACATACTTTCAAATTTATCTGGTATTTAAATAACAATTAATTGATATTTTATCTATCTGATTATCAATATGGCATTTACTATCAGCAGTCCAAGACGGCACATGAGTCGAGTTAGTCAACGGTGAGTCTTTCCTCAGTCACAGCTGCCTCGTGTGTGTTTAGGGACAATTTTTGATAGCAAGCTATATACATATTAAGCAACATGGAGCGATGGATAATTCGTAGGAC
This sequence comes from Palaemon carinicauda, assembly GCF_036898095.1. Taxonomy (NCBI): domain Eukaryota; kingdom Metazoa; phylum Arthropoda; class Malacostraca; order Decapoda; family Palaemonidae; genus Palaemon; species Palaemon carinicauda. Next base: position 107,058,904 of record NC_090746.1, on the reverse strand, counting down.
TGCAAACAAGGAAGGAACATCAGATACTGACAACAGTGTCTCAGAAACAACTGATGAGATTCCTTCCGAACTACCATCTACCAGTTCTACTTCAAATATAGATAAAAGGCAAGACAAACGTAAGGGTAAGACCTCCCAGTATGACCAATCATCCAAACCCAAACTTCGGAAATATCAAGCAGAATTTATAAAATTCGGATTCACTAGTTTTACCATTGATAAGATGCAGTACCCCCAATGTGTTATGTGCTCAGAAGTACTTGCAAATGAAAACTTAAAGCCTGTGAAAATGAAAAGGCATTTGCAAAGCAAGCATCCTTCTCATGCTGATAAACCAATAGAATTTTTCCGTCGAAAGGAGGGAGAGTTGCAGGGTCAAAAACAAGTGCTAGCTCAGAAAACCACCACCTCTGCCAAAGCTCAGATGGCATCATTTGAGGTAGCATACCTAATTGCACAGTCCAAGCAGCCACATACCATTGGGGAAACCCTCATGAAACCTGGTGCAGTGACTATGAGTCGGATTATGCATGGTAATAAGATGGCCCGTGAGCTGGAAACAGTCCCGCTGTCTAACGACACCATTACTCGACGAATTAATGACATTTCAAATGACATTAAGTGTCAGCTGATTGAGAGGGTTAAGGGAAAGAAGTATGCTTTGCAGCTAGATGAGTCGACAGACATATCAAATTCTGCACAATTACTTGCATTCATTAGATACAGTTTTGGTGGAAAACTTCAAGAAGACATGCTTTTTTGCACTGTACTAGAGGGGACCTGTACAGGTAGTGACATTTTCACAAAGCTAGACACCAAAATACAAAAGGAGGGCTTGTCTTGGGACCAGTGTGTTGGTGTGTGCACAGACGGTGCTGGGGCAATGTTGGGTAAGAGGAAAGGACTTAAAGCAAAAGTTTTACAAGTGGCACCTCACATAAATTTTACACATTCTATTATTCACAGGGAAGCTCTTGCTAGCAAAGCACTCAATCCAGAGTTAAGCAGTGTTCTTCAAACTGCGATTAAAATAGTAAATTACATCAAAACACGTCCCATAAATGCCAGGCTGTTCTCCACACTCTGCAATGAGATGGGCTCGGAGCATGAAGCACTGTTGTTCCACACAGAAGTCAGGTGGCTGTCCCGAGGCAAAGTTCTCAGCCGCTTGTACGAACTACGAGATGAGGTGCGCCTGTTCCTGATCAAATCTGAGTCCCAACTTGCTGACTATCTGACTGACCCTGACTGGTTAGCAAGTCTAGCATATTTGTCTTGTATATTCGAAAGACTTAATCTGCTGAATTTATCACTACAAGGCCCAAACACGAACATCTTGATTCTTTCTGACAAAATTGATGCATTTACAAGGAAGCTGGAACGATGGGCTGTGCGAGTTGATGGGGGCAGTGTTGAAATGTTTCCTGAGGTGGAAGAATTTATGGCGGAGAATGAATTAAGCGTCGATAACGTGAAGGTAATGATCACGACTCACCTACAAGGTCTTGTGGACCACTTCAAGAAATACTTCCCAAAAGAGACAACCCCACAACAATATGACTGGATACGGCAACCATTCACTGCTACAGGGGATCACTTATCATCCGACATGGAGGATGAGCTGCTCGAGCTCTCCAGTGATCGGACTTTACAGGCATCGTTTGGCTCAACCACACTGGATGAGTTCTGGATTTCAATTGCAAGGGAATATCCACGATTATCCATGGCAGCAATGGATGTATTACTTCCTTTTGGATCAACCTATTTATGTGAAAAGACTTTTTCGGCACTGACTTATATAAAAAACAAATACCGATCAAGACTCAGGGTGGAGGATGATCTCCGAGTTGCCATCTCTGGTATCAAACCCAGGATGGAGTTACTGTGCTCAAAAAAGCAGGCCCATGTATCTCACTAATTGATGTTAGTTATTCATGATAAACTTAGGCCTGTGTAAATACTGTTTTCACTGTGGAATAGGGATATAATTAACTAATCACTGCTAGTGGAGCCCCATAGTTGGGCCTAAATATTGATCATTGTCATTAAACTTCCATGAATATTGTACTTTTATTTTAACAGTTACTAAATAAGTAATTATTTCACAAGAAATTCATACAGTTCTTCTAAAGCCAAAAAGAAAAAGAAAAAAAAAAATATTATCTCAGACATAATTTCCAAAATTTTCCAAAATATTGATTTTGAAACCAAAAGGGTATGAAATAGCTTTGAGTCTACTGGATGTTTGTGTGGGTATACTGTCTCATATGAGAATTATAGATCATTAGCTGATTTTAGGTTTCAGCAAATTTGTAATATCAGCACCCAAGTCAAACGCTATAATTATTTTGTTAATCATTTTAAGCCCAGCCTGAATATCTAAATTTTGGTATAAAGATACCAGTAATTTTTTCTTTATTGTGCTAAAGTTTACAAACACTGACATAATTTATGCTATCTGCAGTAGCTTTCTTCAACAAAGGTATGATTCTAATTTCATACTTATTTTTTTCTCTTGAAGCAGTTAGCAAAGTGTGAGTGCCTGTACGGATTTAACATTAATTCTATAAATTTAAATAGACTGTATTGCTTTGCCTATTTTGTCTTTAAAGATTGTGATTTTTTCTACAAGTAATAAATTAGTTAACTCTATAATGCGTATATTTTTTGCATTTATCTTAT
>NC_090746.1:107033722-107051222 GCF_036898095.1 Palaemon carinicauda | reverse complement strand
GTTTAGGATGTCTGCACAAAAAATCTTGAGCATGGCCTTGGTTGTAATACAAAGTGTAAATTTGTGCTTTTTATTACATATCTCTGCAAATTTAAAAAAAAAAAATTCTAGTATATTTTTCTTTGACTAGAATGAATTTGCTACTCATTTCCATTCGATATTGTTAAAGGAATATGCTTTTTTTATTGCAACATAGATTTACCCTAGCAACTAAAATAAAGGTCTATATTTCCTGTCTCACAACATGTATACTTCCGAACAGGAATTACCATATGTATTCTAGCGTAACCTGACTAAATATGTACATTTCAAAAACATTGAGTCAAAACTACAAAACAACAATAGAAAATCTATATGTATATAAGCAGCAAAGAACAATTTAACTTGCAGAAGAAATACATATGATCAACAGGGCAAAATTTGTGCATTTTGGAGAGTACAATGATTCCAAATAAAATTCAGAGTAACAAAAATTTTAAACTCAATCTACTTCATGTACTAAATGCTTAAGTGTCGAGGCCAATATGAGTAGTTGAGTCATTTTTTCAATGGGTGAAGTATTACGTATTGAAACAGCTTATTGACATGGGATCGTAGCCCTTCTGGTGTGTTTTATTGAGCAAAATTGACAGCCATATGCCTTGCGTATTTCTACTTTTTTAAATCATTATATTTACCAATATTATAACCTGTCACAAGATTCTATTCTCAAAACTGGTACTTCTGCATGAATTATTATGCAATGAAGCGGCTGATTGCCATGGGCATGGCTTTCTGCGTGTTTCATCGAGCAATAGTTCCCATATGCCTTTCATATCTCAGTAACTGGTGAAGCATAAGCTCCAGCGTAAATATTAGCTAGTATAACATAGTTGATACATATTTTCTGTATACATCTCTAATAACTACATTTACCAATATTTAACCTATTATATAAGATTAATATAACTGGTGCTTTTGCAAGAATTAAGAAAAGCGTATACGTGGTAGCGCTATAGAAGGGTGGAGTCTCACGACGTCACCGCTACAAAACACGCTCTGATTGGTTCTAATGTCCGAGAGGGTCTATTTCCATCCAGACTTCCGGAATATGCGTCCGGGGCATGGTCCCCAGGTAATCTGGAAAGACAAAGTATCACTGGAAATGGAATAAATGTCTGCCATGCGATATGATGTGGATTAAAAGACACGAAAAATCTTTGCGTCCATCATTTGTCAATAATAGAACAAAAAATAAGCATTGCGAAAAAAAATCTATGTAGTATATATTAATGTATAATAAATAAGTGATTTGCTGAAGAAAATAATACATATAGGAGAACACGAGAGAGTTTTCAGTAATGCTTTGAGTTAAGTGGAAGAAAAAACAATGTTTCACACCAAAAACTTATGATAAAAAAGGAAGTTAAGGTAATGAATAAAAGCATATATATATAATCCATCTAAAATTTAGATGTCGATCAAAAATGCAAATGCCAAACGCAGAGGACGAATATATGTCAAGGAAACACTTTTCATCCAGACTTGAATGAAAAGGTTTAAACAGCATCTGAGTTCGCAGAGACCAGTATAAAACCTGTCATTCTTAAAAGAATACTAGAATTATGACAGCCAATAACTTCCCCTGGAAAATTTGACTCAAAGAAACGACTGTATGCTTTTTGACGAGTGATCTCTTGAAGTTTAAAGATGTTTAACATTAATTACACTTGACCTTAATGTCGTATTTGATTCAGGAAATGACTCTTGACGAATGACTTTGAGTAAGTATTAGTTTCAAATGATATTCAGCAATTATTTCCATTCGAAATTTCTGATTGCAAATATCCATTAAGGAAAAATATCGTATTACTTAACAAAGCCTACACTCATTAAGTATTGAAATCAAAAGTGAAGAAAATTGAAATGATGGTGGACTATACAAAACACTAAAAAATTAATGGAAAATTAATAAATGATATTCAGACGAAATACTCAATAGATTCAGACAAATCATTGTATGTATATATATACATATATATATATATATATATATATATATATATATATATATATATATGTATATATATATATATATATATATGTATATATATATACATATATATTATATATATATATATATATATATATATATATATATATATATATATATATATATATATATGCATATATATATGTATATATATATATATATATATATATATATATATATATATATATATATCTATATAAATATATATATATATATATATATATATATATATATATATATATATATATATATATATATATATATATATACATTTCGCTTTCAATAGTTCTTTAGGGAAATATTAAACATAATTGTTGTGTGTACATGATTGTAGAATTATCTTTATCTCAGCTGAAAATAATAAATGATATTTGAAGGTATTATTCATAACGAGATCTTAAAGAACAAAAAATAATGACTTGTAGGTTCCTTATTTCCTTTCTTCACTGGGCTATTTTCCTTGTGAGAGCCCTCGGGCTTATAGCATTCTTTTTTTTCCAACTAGGGTTATAGATTAGCAAGTAATAATAATCATAGTAATAATCATGTGAATAACAGCATTTCAATGCGTAATAATTAGCAGTTAAATTCGCTGTATTAACATCCCATGATATCTTTTCTTTGTAGAATTTGAATAAAGAGTTTACGTTCGATGTATTTTCAGATTGTTGCAACAGCTCTTTTCATTTACTTTTCTTCAAATCATTGCTCACTGATTTATAGCATATAATCTTTTCTATACAATTACGTTGCCTATTTTCTTATTGATGTTTTCTTTATATATTACTAATAATTGAGGGTGTTCATATTGTTCGAGCATCAGGTTATAAAGAATGTCATTTTAACTTCGTCATTTGAATGTGTTCTTATTACAATATAAAAAACTTTTTCTGCATAAATCTGACTAAAGTGTTGCTTTTCATGCGTGTAAAGGCAATTATATACAATAATTCCAGTAAAATTGGGTAGAATAACAAAATATATTGACACATATTGGAGTAATTGTTAAGCAAATGAAGGCTTTTTAGACCAGCTGAATTTGCCCTGGCCAATATAACATTCTGTAATGAAGGTAAGTGACCGAATTAGATCTTTAATACAATCCTCATAAACATGCAATGCTGCTAATTGATAGTTGGCCTTATTAAATCTATTACGCTGACAGAGCTTCATTTCGTGGCTTAGTTTCTGATATGGCGGATTTCCTGTGATTGCCTTTGAGGTCAGAGTTGGTCTTTTCATTATTGATAAGAGAATAATAATTTTTCATATCTATTCATCATCTTTAAAGTTTTTTTAGAGTTTATATATATGAAAGATCTATTTTAATATTGTTACTGTTCTTAAAATAGTTTATTTTAATTATTCATTCCGTTTCTTGCAGTTTGTTAATTTTCTTGTTTCCTTTCCTCACTGGGCTATTTTTCCCTGTTGGAGCTACTGGGTTTATAGCATGCTGCTTTTACAACTAGGATTATAGTTTAGCTAATAATAATAATAATAATAATAATAATAATAATAATAATAAGCTATTTTCCTTTTCATTTTCTTACTTTAACAGCCAAATCTTGTAATAGAATAATTCATTAGTAAATCTTCGACTTCAATATCTACTTCATAGACTTATGAAAATGATTCATTATCTGTATATCGAATCACTCAAGCAGTCGCCAATACAAATATGTCTTACGTATCCATCCATGCTCACCAGTCTTTCACGTCATTCGTTCAAATTCTTGGACTTTTTGATCTTCTAGTAAGAAGTTCTGATAGGTAAGAACTTCTTACCTCTTAGAACTTCTTCATGAGTTCTCCTTTTCATAAATATGTCATCCTCCATTCATGTCAAAACGACCAAGTTCAAGATTGTACCGCAACGTGTTCACACACACACACACACACACACACACACACACTCGTACATTGTAACGGTATTTTCTTTTTTATTTCTGTGACCTTCTTCCACAGAAACTGTTGTTATAAAAGCTGGCTGTCTGTTGAAATAAAGTTAGTTACATTCGCCTCGTTTCACTGTTATCACCTAACCGGCGCCTCGCACAAGAGACAGTTTCTTACTTGTGTTTCCGTTTCTACATACACATTTACTGCATAAACTAATCATTTTATTATTTCCCTCCACATTCGTACTTTATATTCAGCATTCATAAAGGACAATTGATTCGATAAGCTTTTTATACACTCCCATTTAAGTTTTCACAAATAATTCAAGGATCCTATCAATATTTTAATCACACCCCTCGCACAATCATAAATTCTGTAACTGCAATTTCTCCATCATACCATTATACACTGTACTTAATATCAAACACTGAAATGAATTAATCACTTTCATCTCTCCACTACCCATATCAATAATTACTGCATAATCTTCATGGATTCAATTTAATCTCATGAACCGCCACTGCTAACAAATACTTCCTTAAGCTGAGTATCATCTTCAAATAGGCACAATTTTGCATACATCAAATCACGACAACTTTGCATTTGCCTTCAACATACTTTTCCTAATTGCAGTGACAAAATCTTTTATTATAATTTAGCTTGATAACGATTTCATTTTGGTGACTTTCTGTAGTTAACATAATTTAGAAATGAGAATCCTTGAAAAAATTCTAAACCTCATTTCCTATGTGAAAGTATTTCCAGCAATTTCTCCGTTATTTTCTGATAACGCAGGATGAGTCGTCCTGAGATTGATCGAATAAGAGGTAATTTCAAACCCAGTGCATTTTTAAGGTTTTCTAATTACTGTTTGGCAAAAAAAAAAAAAAAAAAAAAAAAAAAAAAAAAAAACTCTTCGTTTTATAATTACACACAACACTCTTGTCGATCCGATTGAAATTAATTTCTAGAGATAATTCTGTTCTAAATTATACAAACTCCGAGTGGACAATGATCAAAATCTTGATTCATTTTGATGAAAACGCTACCCCGATATCCTTCAACTCGATAGTTCCAGTGTAGCAGCTTCTAGAAACTACAAGGCCACTCAGGTAAAATCCGCTCGTGTGATGACATACCTCCTAACGAGCAAACATTTTACCGAGTAGATAAAAATCTCTCGTTTGAAGCGAGCCTTATTTCCGGCTTTTGTGACTTGCAAAAGATCTGTCCTGCCCTTTGATAACTAAGATTCCAGATCGGTGCGTAGTTACACTCAAATCTTGAGAGCTATCCTCTACGAGTTGTGGATTATGTTCAGATGATTTTTTTCAAGCTTTGTACCCATGTATACTTTTTCATTATATTTTGTTCTTTAATTTATCCTCTGGATGCATTTTTTTTTACTTTCCGAAAGAAGAGGGTTAATAGAATCCCACGAAGGTGAAAATGTTTTGAAGCAAGGAATAGTGTGGTTATTGAACCGCTTTCATGATAGAAAAAAAAAAATCCTTCCTTGGAGTTCTGTTTTCGCAGAATAAAAAATCTCGTGATATAAAAACACCGACAGGTTTTACAGGGTAGCTAATGAACTTTCTTTGTTCAGGTCATCGAAGTAAGGAAAAAAGCTCTTACAATTAAGAGAATAAGTCTTTTCGTAACGGTTAAAAAGACGAATGAAATTCTTCTTCTATTTTTAGTAAAATTGAACAAAAGACTCCTTTTTATGACGAACAATTCCAAGTAATGTAATTATTCTCAGCCTGAATTATAAAATGAGTATTCTAAGCATGTACTATCCATCAGGGTGGATACGAAGATATTTTGAAATGATTTGTCAGTAAAATAAATGAATGATTCCCTGTCCTGGTCAACTCTACGAATTAAATATATTTTGCATATACGGTAAAAGTAATGATCTTGAAATACCTTTTGCATTGACCATTCAAAGGGATGGAAAATATGTTGGCCTTATCTACAGATAAAGGGAGACTTCTTAACCCTTTAGAGAACACTGATAAAAATGATGAGATATGAAAAAGCTCTCTTACTAGGTTAATTTTCAGGCATTTTTACGACATTTTCTACTCATGTATTTATTTTTCTCTCTCCAAAAGGTGCACTCAGTGCCCGCTGATGATCTAGTTTAGCTATAACCATGCTATTGCCCATTATAAGTATAGGAATTTAGAGAAATAAATTTTCCTTCAAATACATCATACCCTTCACTGTCCACATTTATCGTCTAACATTGGTACACATGATCGCACATTCTTACTAAAAATAAACTGTTTAGTATACTATGGAATAGTTAAAACCACCAACTCTTCAATATATCAAAATGTGCATCACAGTAAATTGACACAGCGACTTTTTAAAGAATGTTTAAAGATCCTTAGCTATTCCTTTTTTAGTATATTTTAATAGCTTGCCTTAGAGACTATCAATCATTAGTGAGTAAGCTATTCCAGACACAATGAATACAAAATAGCAACTCCAGATAATACATTCAATGTCACAAAAGATTTTATATATTCGATATCTAAAATGCTACGCTCTGACCTTTCTTATAGGAAAGCTGAACAAATAATAAATATGTAACGTGGGGATAGAATCGCTCACAATCTAATTTATATTTTCTAATATATCATGAAGTAAAACATTTAGGTTAAAAGCATTCTGACAGCCTGACCTACATGTACTTACAGCGTATGGAACACAATAGACACCTAATGAATAATCTAAGCCGACCTTCATGTATGTCATTGTACAGAGGAACCTCGATGAATATTGGTAGATGGAGCCAAGATGTAACGGAAAAAAAAAAATAAATAAAATGGAATTCTAGATAAATCTGTTCAAAAATAAACTTTTACTGAAAAATGTCATGGACCTGCTTGGTTTTGGAATTTTCTAAAGGCTGCTTATTAAGGGCAATGGCAAGGAACAGTTACATTGCCCTATAGACTAACCATATATACATATGATCAGTGACTAAGGCCCCTCTCCATCTAAGCTAGGACCAGGGAGGGCCAGGCAATTGCTGCCGGTGAGTCAGCAGGTAGTCCTATAGGTTCCCCAAAGCCCCATCCTAAGCTCACAAGGATGGTGAGGTTGCAGACACTACAAGAATCTATCGATCTTTGAGCGGGACTTGCACCCTAGTCCGACAGATCGGCAGACAGGGACGTTTCCAATAGGCCCCCAAAACTGGAATGTCCCGTATGGAACACTCAAAAGAAACCTGGATGACGGGGAAGGTGATGGTATAAAGCGAAATATTTTGAAAGAGGGACAAATGATATAATTTAAAAGAAATGAAAGAAATAAGATGGGCTCAACGGTACGGGGTTCCACCACACCTAGTTCAATCGATTTTATTTCTCATGTTCAATGGTCCAATTGTATCGCCGTGATTATTCTCAATTAAATGAAATGACATTTTTCTTCCAAGACATATTATATTCATATTTCTTTATTCCGGTTTCATTTATTGATTTTCTTTCCTACTATGTCTATCCATCATATTTTATTGTTAAACATGAATAATTCATAAGTCCTCAGAAGCGACAGCATTCATAAATCACGCATTAGGAAAATATGTCTAATAATTCTGTCAGGTAATTTCATGATGTTAGTAACACCATCTTTTGACTGGATTTGAAGTTACAGTATTTGCGAAGTTTCTGTTAACGATTTTGTCCTTGTATCTCAAGTAAGTGGATTAACTGCCTGTGTTTATATGGAATATTGTTATATCAGTTTTTGTGAAATATGTTTATCTTATAATTTTAAAAGTGTATTTAAAATTGTCTAAGTTCATATTTAATTAAGGCTTTAGGAAATTAAGTTATTAATCATAAGTGTAGTTAAACTTCACAAGGTATGTTTCTTTCCTTTTGTTTTCAGCCAGGGTACTCCTCAACCCTTGGGGAAACAGTGCATGACCTTAAACAATCCCGGACCAATTGATGCACTTTTTGAAAACACTTGAACTATTATCACAGGTTCCCGTTGTTACATTGAAGCATACGTTATACAAGTGACCCTGAATCCGAACTTCAAATAGGTGTATTGTCTAGCGTATGATAAATGTCATAGAGACCCATGAATTGTGACTGATGTTATGTACTGTGTTGTAAGGTCCATTTTTTTTTTCTTGAGCAATTGCAGAGTTATTTATTCGTAACAAGACATTTGGTGATTTATTTTGGTTATTGATATTGATAGGGTGTCAGACAGGTAAGTTACTTAATATTTTGGTTGTTCGTTATTTGTTTTTTCTTATTTCAATATTTTTTCTTTTAATTTAATAATCCATAGTGATGTTAATATATTAAAATTTGTAATTAAGCATTATTTGTAAATTTCTGTATTTGTTTTACCATACCTAATCACAAATAAGCAGTACTATCCTTACCAGGGAAAAATGTCTAAGGAATTCCCTGACATTAAGTGGTGTACTCACCAGGGCTAATTTAAATATTTTCTTGTTAATAGTGGCCTGCGTTACTTTGTGATTGGTTTGGTGATAGTCATTTATTTTCTATTACAACATATAAAAGTGCAATTAATTGGAGTGGGGAAATTGTATTTTGAGTATGTGGGGTATTTTAAGAATTCGGCTGGAAGGTCACAAGTGGGAGACTTCCGATAGTTAATCAAATGTAAACCGAATTCCTGAAACATTGTCCAGTAACATAGTTGTTACGAAAGAGTCCAGCTGACTCTAGAGATATACTGGTTAGACAATTTTAAAGTTAGTCTTTTGTACTTTATATTTATTTCTATCAAAACTTTATTGTTGAATCTTTATGCTTGGTGAATGGTTACTGTTTTGTAATGGAAGTGTGATTGTCCTTTATTCATAATTATTTCTAGTACAATTCAGTTTCTGCTTATCGTCATTGTGTAACAGGTATCTTTAATGTTTTTTAAATTAAGTTGCTTGTAGGCAACGGTTAAAGATTGGATATTGTAAAATGGAGTCTTATAAATTTTGGAAGGATGAAGGCTTGTCCATGGGACTCAGATGAAGCTCTTTTGAACTTTATAGAGAAGAAAATCTAAGATAGTGATGAGCGGGATAAGACATGCTGAATGAAAAGAACCGGCTCTGAAGACTGAATTCGAAGAAATTAAGCACAGGGCACATGAACTTCATTTAAAAAAGATCAGAGGAGTAACATCTAACCCTAGCCATGTGACAGTTGCTGTGGATACCACTAGACCTCTTCCATTTTGTGATACTGATGATATCACCGCCTACCTAGTAAGGTTTGAAAATGTAATAGTTTCTCTTAACTGGGAGCGGAACTCTTGGTCAGTTCAGTTGGCATCACTTTTAAGAGGTAAGGCATTAGATATCTACACGTCGCTCTCAGATGGTATTAAGAGTGACTATGCATCACTGAAGGAAGCTCTTTTGAAAGGATTCAAGAAGACTAGTGAGTGGTACAGGACAGCATTTAAAACTACAAAAATGGATTCCAAGAGCACATATGAACAATATTTGAATATATTTCGACATTTTGACTTTTGGATAAATAGTCTTAGGATAACGAAAGACTACAAAGATTTGAGAAACATTATAGTCTGTGATCAGTTCATGTCTACTTTACCTAAGGAAATGCGTCTTTTCCTTAAGGAGCGTAAACCTAGAACTCCAGAGGATTATTAATCATTAGCAGACACATATGCTTCAGCGCACAAATGTTATTCTAAGATGAGCAGAGGTCCTTTAGGCACAATGCAAATGTATCTAGTTCCAGTGACTAGATCAGTGAGTGAGAAACCAGAGAAAACTAATTCGTCACATCCTGATAAGATTTCATGTTACGGTTGTGGTCAGAGTGGGCATATTACAAGAAACTGTCCTAACAAGTTACCCAAAAATAAATCTGAATCTTCTCTTGAGATAGGACAAGTTCTGGATAACAGAGAAGTATGTGGACCTATGGTATGTGGAACAGTGAAGGGTATTATAGTATCTACAATACTTAGAGATACAGGTTGTAAAGGAGTAGTGGTATCAGAGGATTTAATTCCTGATCCTGGAACAACTTGTTCATATTCTACTCTTACTGATTATTTAGGCAGGAAAGACAGATTCCCTATTGTCAAGATTTATTTGAAATGTAAATTCTTTACTGGTTGGGTTAATGCTGGTCGGGCTCCAATAAAGTACTGTACTGTCTTATTAGGCAATATTCCAGGTGTTCAGGACCATAATTTGTTTCCTCTGAAAAATACGGATTCTTCCATAGAAGTAAATGCAGTAACAAGAGCACAGGTAAAAAGAAATATTGTACACCCTTTTACCAGAACCATTTCATATATCCATTGATCACGAATCTTTTCTTAGAGAACAGCAGAATTGCGAAGCTTTTGAAATTTGCAATAGAAATGAGTCAGTCTGGATATGTCAAATGTTGCAAGAATAGTTTGCAGTAAGAGTTCGTGAGGAGAAATGGACTTCTCTACAGGAAAATACAGAAATGTAAAAAGCCTCAGTTACTAGGAAAAGATCAGTTGGTTGTACCAGTTAAATGCATAAAATTAGTTTTATGCCTTACATATGATAGTCCGGTAAGTGGACATTTTTCTCATAGGAAATCCTTTAATAAGATTAATGGAATTTTCTGGTGGCAAGGTATGACTTCTAACATATATAACTATTTCAAATCTTGTGATGTATGCCAAAAATCTTCTTATTGGTAAAGTAAAGAAAGCTCAGACGGTTAAATTACCAGTGATTTCTTTGCTATTTTATCAAGTTGCCATAGACTTAGTGGGCCCGATTTCTCCTAGTGAAGCAGGTCATAGATATATTCTGACCATGGTAGATTATGCTTCAACCTTCCCGGATGCAGTAGCTTTTTAGAACATAACATCTGAAGACATTGCAGAAGCCTTAATATCTATTTTTTTCCAGAGTAGGAGTGCCAAAAGAAATTCTTTCTGACAAGAGGACCACAATTTCGGTCGGAACTTATGTTGCAAGTACACAAGTTATTAGGAGTCAAACCTCTTTTCAGTACCCTGCTGCCAATGGAAGAATAGAAAGGCAACACCAAATTTTGAAGAGTATATTGAAAAAAATATGCGAGTTACAACATAATCAGTGGTATAGTTTCCTTCCAGCTGCACTGTTCGTCATGAGGGAAATTCCAAGTGATAAAACAGGTTTCTCACCATTTGAGATTTTATATGGCCGTCAAGTGAGAGGTCCCTTGACAATATTGAAGGAACTTTGGACAAATTCTGATATGTCTGCAAAGGAAACTGATCTTTATTCTTTTGTTTTGGAACTACGTGAAAAGTTGTGGGATGTTTCTGATTTTGCTGTTCAAAACATGAATATATCTTTCAGTACATATAAATCTTATTTTGATTTGAAGAGTAGTAAGCGCCGATTTAAGCTGATGATGAAGTGCTTTTGCTTATTAAAAAAAAAAAAAAAAAAAAAAAAAAAAAAACAAGGTAAATTACAGTTCTCATGGAAAGGTCCATACAAGATAATTGATAAGCATGGTCCAGTTGACTACGGGGTAAAGTTAAGTGGGTAAGAAGGGAATGTATCATATCAATCTTATGAAGAAATATTACCGTAGAGAGAATGTTAATATGTTACATGTAGCAGATGAAGATATGACTGGAATGATGAACACTGTTCATGTTAACAATGTTGCTGTTATTAATGCTGAAGATGATGATCATCTGAAAATTGAAACTGTGGATACTAATCAGAGTACATGCAACATAAACCCTAATCTTTCAGATGTACAGAAAGATGATCTTCGTAACTTATGTCAGAAGTACAAACATGTATTTTCAGATAAACCAGGTAAAACTTCTTTACAAGAGCATAATATTAAGATTAAGACTACTGAACCCTTTGTTCGTAAATATTATCCAATTCCAGCTCATTTAACTAAGGATTTCGATGACGAAGTACAAAGTTTGCTTGATCTTGGAATAATAGAGCAATCATCTTCTAATTATTCATCTCCTGCATTGCTCGTCAAAAAGAAAGAAGGTAACTACAGATTGGTTGTTGATTTTAGAACTTTAAATGCAATTACAGATTTTGATTGTGAGCCCATGCCAAGCTTTGAGCAAGATCTACGTAAGTTTGCAGATTTTATGTACATTACAGAACTTGATATCTGCAAAGCATATCATCAGATTCCTCTAACACCAGAGTCGTAAGTATGCTGTCTTTTCAACTAATCTTGGACTAATGCAATATGTTGTAAGATTACCTTTTGGCTTTAGCACAGCTTCTGTGACGTATATTAGATAAATGAGGGAAGTATTGAAATGTTTTTCTTTCGTATTTTGCTATTTTGACTATTTTTATTATATCCAAAGACTGGAAAATTCATATGGCAGATTTTGGAAAAGTCATGTTGCAACTGCAAGAAGCTGGATTAACTGCTAAACCAGGAAAGTCTTTCCTCGGTTATAAAGAGATACAATATTTAGGATATTATTTTCCGTAACAGGATAAAATTGCAGCTATCTTGGATATGCCTGCTCCCACTACCAACAAACAGTTAGGAAGCTTTATTGGATCTGTAAATTTTTATGGTAGATTTATTCCAAATTTGTCAGATAAACTAATTCATCTTTCAAAGTTTTTGAAGAAGGGTAGCTCAGAAAAATTTAATTTTGATGAAGATGCATTGTGCAAATTTAATGAACTGAAATCTTGTTTAACTTCAACAACGATTCTTCATTTTCTGTTTAAGAACTGATGCATAGTCTCCAGGTCTAGGAGCAGTTTTGCTGCAGTATATAGACGGTGAACCTTATTCAGTGGCATTCGCAAGCAAGAAACTTCTTCCCCCCGAGACTCGATATGCAGCTATCGAGCGAGAATGCTTGGCCATAGTATGGGGAATAAAGAAGTTTGAGTACTACTTAATGGGGAGAAAATTCCTCTTGGAAAGTGACCATAAGCCACTCTTGTATTTAGAGACTTCAAAGTCTAGTAATGATAGACTAACGCGTTAGTCTTTGGCATTACAAGTTTATTCTTTCTCTGTTTTTCATGTGAAGGGTACCAATAATATATTTGCTGATTTGTTAAGTAGAGGTTAAAGTATTTTGTCATATCTATGAAAATCAGTTTGTTTACCTTTTATATATAGAAGGCTTTGTCAGGGAATTTCATAATGTTAGTAACACAATCTATTGACTGGATTTGAAGTTACAGTATTTGCGAAGTTTCTGTTAACGATTTTATCCTTGTATTTTTCAGTTCCATAAAACACTTGGAAAATAAATTTTGTATTTTCTTAGTCACGTTATAGTCTCCTAGTGGTGCAGTAAGTGGATTAACTGCCCATGTTTATACGGAATATTGTTATATCAGTTTTTGTGAAATGTGTTTATCTTTAAAAATTTTTAAGTCCTTAAAAGTGTATTCAAAATTGTCTATAAGTGCATATTTAAAATTAAGTTATAAATCATAAGTGTAGTTAAACTTCACAAGGTATGTTTCTTTCCTTTTGTTTTCAGCCAGGGTACTCCTCAACCCTTGGGGAAACAGTGCATGACCTTAAACAATCCCGGACCAATTGATGCACTTTTTGAAAACACTTGAACTATTATCACAGGTTCCCGTTGTTACATTGAAGCATACGTTATACAAGTGACCCTGAATCCGAACTTCAAATAGGTGTATTGTCTAGCGTATGATAAATGTCATAGAGACCCATGAATTGTGACTGGTGTTGTGTACTGTGTTGTAAGGTCCATTTTTCTTGAGCAATTGCAGAGTTATTTATTCGTAACAAGACATTTGGTGATTTATTTTGGTAATTGATATCAAAAGGGAGTCAGACAGATAAGTTACTTAATATTTTTGTTTGTAATTGTTTATTTCCTTATTTCAATATTCTATCTTTTAATTTCATAATCCATAGTGGTGTTAATATATCAAAATTTGTAATTAAACATTATTTCTAAATTTCTGAATTTGTTTTACCATACCTAATCACAAATAAGCAGTACTATCCTTACCAGGGAAAAATGTCTAAGGAATTCCCTGACAAAATCGTTAGACCTTTTACGTACGAGGTAGTTTATTTCTGCCATTCTTTTACTTGTAACTTATGAGGAAAATATTTGCTTTCAATGATTTTTCACTGGAAGTTACCTGAACAATTCCCCAAATTTTCAGTACTCATAATTAGAGCTCATATTTTGACAAGCTTTTTTCAGCCTCATGAAGTATTTATATATAAAAAAAATTGCATGACGTACAATGTTGAAGAAATCCATTATTTTATCGGAGACTTTTTGTAAAAATATACGGTTGTCAGCCGTATTTCGTTATAACAAAGCCGACTGCTATTCTTACCTTACTTGATTTTCATCTTTTACGGCTTTTTGAAACGGTAAATGTCTGGGAATATTTATTCCAGGATTGTTTTCGTTTTTTTACTGCAAATTTTTAAGTGTAGCTCATTTGGACTTTAAAAACCCTTACGAATTATTCAGGAGAATTTGCGCTTATTTTATCAAATAAATAAAACTTTATAGTGCTTTAGTATCAAAGATACTGAAATTGCTAACAAACGTTTCAATAGATATACTTTCTTTTCTCTGAACAATTTATACCTCATATGAAATAAAAATACTGATAAACAGAAATAAAACTGTGGTTGTGATAACAGAAACCCAAACATGAATGACTATTTAAAAAAGAATTGTTTAATGTTACATTTCATTACAAACGAGAGTGATGTTTAGCTTTGACTATTTTTTTCTTTTTATTATATTTTTGGGGAAAAGTCACCGCATGGATATTCACAATACTGTCTAAAATATCCTGGCATGATCCTGTTAATTCTAGATTTCCGTTACATTACTAAGGATATAATTCATAACCTAGGAGGGAGATTTGAATATTACTCTAATATATGATTATCATTTATTATAAAATGAGATATTTCTATATGGATAATATCATATAATTTAACCTTGGTTTATCCTATTAGTTACCCAATAGCATACACGTTACAACTACGTCACAACTTTCTTTGAAAATATTGTAGTTTTGCTCTAGCATACTTGTTACTACTACTACGTCAGAACTCTTTCATTAATAATGTACCAACCGTGTGTCACACGATCGTACATAGTAACGATTTTTTTTTTTTTGTATAAAATAAAAAAAATAAATGTTATTATATACGATCGTGTGACACACGGTTGGTACATGTTGGTACAACAATGTATTTTTTCCTAAACCGAACCCTACAACACATATAAGAATCACACTCCACAGATTTTATTTGTAATCAAAAGAAATCGCCGTTATCCTGCATGGTTTAAAAAAAGTAATTTTTGCCTCCCAAAAACACGAAAGAAGTTTAAACGTCCATTAAGAGATCCTGTAACGTATCAATTTTCCTTCGGGAAAAACGCGAATAGAGAGAATGGAAGAAACCTGGGGTTCTTGAAAGTAAAATATGAGAGAGGATAGTTTAAAAAATTATTGCACCATTTTGTTTTACAACAGATGCACGTTCACAGAGAGGATTTTTGCTCTTTCAACGATTTTCAAATAATGGGCTGATGTATAGTCATTCGCACTTTTAGTAATTCCGAACTACTAAATTACTACTGTCAATACGAATGCTTCTATTTCTACTACTACTACTACTACTACTACTACTACTATTGCTGCTACTACCACTACTACTGCTGCTATTACTATTACTATTGCTAGAAACAACAACAACAACAATTATCATTTATCATTTATCATTAATTATTTATCATTTATCATTTGTCATTCATTATTTTGCATTTTGTATGTTGTATTTTTTTATTGATAATCTTATATTTTTTATTTTTTGTTTTTTATTTTTTATTTTTTATTTATTTTATTTAATTTATTTAATTTATTTTATTTATTTCTTTTATTTATTTATTTTTATTTCTGTTATTTCTTATTATCATCTATTTATATTATTATTATTTATCATTTATTTATATTATCATTATTATTTATCACTTATTTATATTATTATTAACATTAATAATAATAAAAATAATACTAATACTAATAATAATAACTAATAATAATAATATTCAATTAAAAATTAATAATTGATAATTGATAATTAATAATAATCAATGATTGAAATAATTAATAATTATCAGTAATTGATAATTAATAATTATCAGTAATTAATAATTAATAATTATAAGTAATTAATAATTAATAATAATTAGTAATTGAATAATTGATTTATAATTAATAATTAATAATTGATTTATAATCAATAATTAATAATTAATTATAATGAATAAAAAATATTTAATAATTCATAATAATTAATAATTCATAATAATTAATAATTAATAATTAATAATCAATAATTAATAATACTTAATAATTATTAATTAATAATAATTAGTAATTAATAATTGATAATTAATAATTAATAATTGATAATTAATAATTAATGATTAATAATTAGTAATTAATAATTAATAATGATTAATAATATGATAATGATTAATAATGATTAATGATATAATAATATAAACTACAAGATAATCACTCAAGAGTAAGGATGTCATCTCAGTATTCATTTTCATTTGTTTAGGGTTGTGAGAACATAAACTAGGAAGCTTTATTCCTTTTGTTTATCCGCAGAAAATAATCTTTTCGGACTCACAAATAATGTAGTCACCTAACAACATTCAAATCTTATGGTCATGGCATTTGTAAGCTGCCCTTTATTTTTATGCCATATTTTCAATGACGTTTCATATCCGATTAAATTAGAAACATCAGGGGGAAATCATGTCAGTAATATGACTATGCCCATTAAATATTTTAGTATTCTCGATTAATGTCACAGATTTTCATTTGATAAATTGTTTAGTATATTCACTATACAAAGTGTAAATGTTTCTCTATAAATTACCACAATTTTAATCCCAATTAAACTAATAATTAGAGAGATAAAATCTGTTAGCAATATCTTAATAAGGTTTTGTAAACGTATATGACTTGAGGCTCATTAGTGATCGTGAGAAGAAGCTTCAAAGACAAGTGAAAAACTTGAAAATTTTTGCAAAAGGAAACTTTTGTAATCGAACGAGAACTATATATAGATTGAGACTTTTAAACTGAAGACAGTTAGATGTTGTAATGTCTTTCGAGATCTAATTTTCACAAAAGAAATCATAATTATGTCTTCGCTTGTTATTCACCTCTTAACTCTATACAAACTAAGAAAAGAATCAAAAGAATTTACTAAGCGAAATTTCGTTAGATAAAATATTTATCTTTATCGACGTTTTCATATTCATGTGATGTAATGGAATATTTTGCTTTGAAACACTTAAGAATTAAATTCACTTTTAGCAAAATTTACTTTGAACAATCTCTACTTTGAACAAAAATTATTTAGAACAAAATATACTTTGAACAAAATTAGTTCAGTAATAATAACCATATTTACATTAACTAATCAACAAATAAAATCTTATAAGAAAATCATGTTTATCTTTTAGGCATCTCAATAAATGCAAAAC
>NC_090746.1:107021222-107028722 GCF_036898095.1 Palaemon carinicauda | reverse complement strand
TACTGCAAAAGGAATATAGTGGGATAGCGAAATGGAAAGGGGATTTTAGGATAAAAGGAAAAGGATTTATAATTAAGCAATAGAAATTGAAATGATTAAAATTATATGGAGTGAAAGACTTTTTACAGTCATTCACGCGATACAAGTTACACCTCCTTCATTGTTGGGTTTGGGTTTCAGGGAATAAGGACACCATGGGCAAGTTGGGATGAGGATAAAAGGATTATGTATGGCAGTGAGAGGGGATCTAGAAAATACGATTCCTCGTGGTAACTTTGCTTTTCTGTTTCCATGATTTTATCACTTTGCACTTTGGTAGAATGTGAATGTGTTATTTGTTCTTTTGGTAGGTAGAGAAGCTGTATTGGAAAGGGGATAGGTTCCGACGAATGTTACTCTTTCTGTGATATCAGGGTTTGTTTTGGGAGGGCTAAGGCGGCCACCGAATTTGGATTTTTGTATAGGATAGGAAGGATAATGTGTGCGGTGAGCAGGGGGATCAAGAAAAGGAGATCCTACATGGAAAGCGTGTGCTTGCTTGACATGATTCTGTGACTTTGCACGATTGTAGACTGTGTTAGTGTACCTGTCTTTTTTTTTTTTTTTTTTTTTTTTTTTTTTTTTTTTTTTTTTTTTTTGGAGGGGAAAAGGATGTGTAGGATTACTATCCCTATTGGATAGGGGTAAGGTTCCAGTTAGCTATACAAGTTGTGGTTTGTGTTTCCGACAGTGAAATGAGTTACCTGGACTGTTAAATAAAAATGAGTTTGCGTATGCTATAGAAAAAACATTTTTGTTATAAAGTAATGAAAGACTGTTTAATTGATTAAAATCTGTTTTGTCTCACAGGGGGAAGGGAAAGGATTAGGTTGAGGTTAAAAGGTTTAGGCTACGTTTCCACTAGGCTGCAAAACGCTGCTTCTGTTTTTCGCAGCCTCTGCCTGAGTTTAGGTGATACATGTAATCCTATGGAGCTGTTTCCACTAGCCGCCGCTTCATAGAACCTGCGAAACGCAGCCTCTACACGAGCGCTGTTCCTACAGAAACAGAAGCTGCGAAACGCAGCTTCTGTGTTTAGTGGTATATACATTTCTATGGAGCTGTTTCCACTACCCTGAGCGTCATCGCTTTCAGGCATTGATGGAGGAAGGTGTTGCGAGTTGTTCTTTCGTAAGAACATGAAATAATAACTGAATATTTTCGTGTTCATGTTGACTGACCCCCCCCCCCCCCAAAAAAAAAAAAATCAAGCATGTCGTTTGCGTAATGATGTTATGCTTTGAAAGGCCACAACTCTTGAATGATAATGAATTTGAATGAGAACTAATAAAAAAATATCGAGATTATTATTATCATTATTATTATTATTATTATTATTATTATTATTATTATTATTATTATTATTATTATTATTATTATTACCACCAGTGACCCCCCCCCCCAAAAAAAAAAAAAGTTCTCGAATTAAATTATTGAATGCTGCTTGTTGTGATCTGTTTGCAAAAAGAGGATGAACCCAATATTTTACTTTTCTTTTTTTTTCTGTTTCTTGCGCAATAAATTCCCACTTTCTTCGTCAATGTTTTTATATTTTTGATAGATGGCACTGCAACACAACCTCAGTCAAGCGTAGTCAGGAGCACTCTGACCAAAAGGCAGAGGCTGCGGAAAATAGAATCTGCGTTTTGCAGCCTAGTGGGAACAGCACGGGCAGAGGCTGCGAAAAACAGAAGCAGTGTTTTGCAGCCTAGTGGAAACGTAGCCTCAGTCTTGGCATAGAGTAAGTGAAACGTTTGTTTGAAATTCCATAGACTTAAACCTAGGCCTAGGTTTGTGTTTGTGTATGTAATGATTTAAATAGGCCTATTTTTGGCAGTTACTTTATATGAGATTGAATATGTATTTAAATAGTAATTTAAACTAATTTAAGGTGTTTTATATTACGTTACTAAGTTATCTGGGAGGAGGATAAGAACATAAGAAGCCAGAAGGTGTGTGTCTATTTTCCAGTAAGTGTTTAGTTACTTGTACAGCTGTGTAAGGGGGAGGGAGAGTTATGGATTGTCGGAGGGGTAAGGTTTCTCTGCAAAAAAGAAGGTAATGTTCCAAGGGTTCAGCTCCTGTGGGGAGGTCACAATAGGGACATGGTCTATTCTCTACATTAATAATCTGCCAGCTGCAGAAGTAGCCGAGACGTAACCTGTGGAGAATGACGGTTAATGTCCTACTAAAGGATTTGGCCATGTTATGGGGGAGGATATTAATAACCTCAGTGTACTACGTAGCAGAACTGGAACCCTCATGCAAGACTTGACGAATGGAACTTTTCTTTTGAGCATGACAATAGTCAGACATTAACTTTTTGATATGTGTAAAAGATGGTCTACATGCTCTGCTTACCGTGGTACACCGCAAAGCACTATTATCGAGGCGGTAAGCCTCATCATTTCCATGAATACCTACGTGACTTGGAATCCAGTTGAGGGTAACTCTCCTGTTCCTCTGTGCATGGGCTGTGGCCATAGCTTTTATACTGCTAATTAAGAAAATATTTTCGTTAAATTTACGTTTTACAATACTTTGAATGGCACCTCTAGACTCGGCGGGGATAGATGTATGGCCAAATTTTGAAAGGGAAGTCTCCAAGGCCTTTGCAATATCATGTAGGATGGAAGCATGGTCAGATAGCCTCCAGCTACTGGAAAAGGTGCTGGAGAATACGGCTGATCCTGCAGCAGGTATATTCCTTTCTACGGAGCCGTCTGTGAGGTAAACGTTAGTGGAACTGGTACTATTAATAGAATCCAAAGTTGTAACCTTCAACTGTTGAAGAGAACATTGAGATTTAAATGCTGGAAGAACAGTGTAATTAACTTCAATTGGATCAGGGCTCCAAGGTGCTGGAGGGACATAGTTTGCATTAAATTTGTCGTGTTTTACGATAGGAATGACCAGCTGAATATTGACATATCTAATTATTTGAATGAGTTTGTCAATGTAATGATTAGGGGTCTTCATGCAAATTGATGACTCTCTTTACTTTAGTTTTAAGTGGAGAGTTTCTATTAATTTTCAATGTCTTAATGATAATACAAAGCATACGCATTTTTATTCTATCTGCAAGTGAAAACAGGTTGGTTTCTTGCCCGAGAAGGTGAAGCCTTGTCCACATAGGGGCTCCGATAATTAACCTCATTGCATTATTGTGAATAACTTCAAGTGAAAAAAGAAGAACTGGAGGGAAGGAAGTGAGTACAGGGAAAGCGTATTCAACCTATGATCTTTCAGCTTGCACATAGCATAGTCTCAATAAATGAAAAGAGGCTCCTTTTTGTAAAGTGGTTATTCTTTTCATTGCAGAAAATCGAGAGTTAACTTTTTGTCTAAGTAACTTAACATGAGTATGGGGGAGAAGCTTATGATTAATATTAACTCCTAAGTAAATGAAATTTGGAACCTACTCAATAGGGTTATTACCAATAAAAAAGGGGGAGAGAGATCAACATATTTAATGGCCATTGCCTTAGTTTTAAGAGGATTAATTTTCAAACCTAGTTCATTACATTAAACGGAGAGGATTTTAGAACGTTCAAGTCAGAGTATTTTTTTCAACTCAAAATTTATGATATTATTATGTAAATCTATGAGAAATTAGACATTATTGAATTTTTAAGCACTTATTTTAGAAACTAGAATTACTTTCACAATAAAGAACTAAATTATTTTTCTAAATGATCCCTAATTTACCATTCTATTAAATATTTAATTATATCAAATTGAAAACCATATTTTCCATTAAAATTCTTTAATTCCGCCTTGTCTCCAGACCAGTTCTTCGAGATTTTCTTTGGAACTCCGAGAGAAATTCCCTTGGATTTCCTGCCCTTCTTTGAACATATAATTTCGTACAAATTTTAATTCATAGAAGCAAATATTTATGAATATAATCAATATTATTTTTATTTAAAGTAAAACATTTAGTTATCAAAACTTTTGATAAAATATGGTATGGTCATTGTTTACAACACCACGCTCTCCATTTATTCCAAAATAATGCAATCCTGCAGTTCTCACCTTCTTGCACAGTAATTAGGTGGTTATTTAAATTCTGTGAAAGTAATAATTAGCAAGATATGTTGAGGAAGGGGGAAGGTGTCATAAAAAGAAAATAGCTCGGTTTCCACACTAAACAACTTGGAACTGACGTGTCAACATAATCAACCAAACAGAATTCGTGATGCAAGCGTACATAAACAGAAGTTAGTGATGCCATCGTACATTTGATATACTGTATATTCAAAATATACTTAATAAAAAGAAATGAGTAATTACTCAAAAGTGTCACTTTTGTAACTTGTATATTTTATGGACACTTTTGAGTAATTAATCCATTTTAATTAAGTATATTTTGAATATACAGTATATTAAATGTACGTTGGCATCACAAACTTCTGTTTATGTACGCTGGCATCACGAATTCTGTTTGGTTGACGATGTTGACATGACAGTTCCAAGTCGTTTAGTGAGGAAACCGAGCTATTTTCTTTTTATAACCCCTTCCCCTTTCCTCAACATATCTTGCTAATTATTACTTTCACAGAATTTAAATAACCACCTAATTACTGTGCAAGAAGGTGAGAACTGCAGGATTGCATTATTTTGGAGTGAATTGAGAGCGTGGTGTTGTAAACAATTACATATAGTATTAATGTGTACGGATTTAAGATACATAACATCTTCCATATTATTTGATATAAATCTCTATTCTTATAACACCTGCAAAGTCTTCTCCCTTATCAGGGACATACACGTTGGGTGCCTGGACCTCCCTTTCGGATGTTTTCTGCTAACGTTTTTTTTTTTTTTTTTTTTTTTTTTTTTTTCAACTCAGATATCCTGATATCCTGTGTCTTGGGCTCTATCAAGAGCATGGCGACCACCCTCAACTTTGGGCTGTTCTCACATAGTGGACCAAAACCCCCGTTTCACACTACGCTAAAACTACGCTAAACTCCGCTTCAGATAAATCTATGGGAGGTCAAAAATATTCAGACATTCGTGAAATTATGCTGGGACTATTGTAATAAGGGATCGATTAAATAATATTTTCGCTCTCTGCTTGTACATCGTTTTCTTTCTGCTCTTTCATCATTAACATTTCCTTTACCAAATTCTTGAGGCAATTTCTTTAAGTTCTCTTCCATTCTTAAATAGGGAATATATTATGACATCTATACTGTATATATATATATATATATATATATATATATATATATATATATATATATATATATATATATATATATATATATATGTATATATGTATATATATATATATATATATATATATATATATATATATATACATATATATGTGTGTGTGTGTATGTAAATTAACTTTTGACGTGTATTTACTATTGAAAAATAGAGAGATTGCTTGAGTGGCGAGGGGTAGATGAAGTTCACCAAGCATTCAGCTGGGCTCCAGAAGGCAGTAAAAAGAATGGGAAGACCCAGGCTTACATGGCTGGGAACTATGAAGTGTGCAATAGGAGATGATGAATGGAGAAACTTTGATTTAAAAGCTCAAGATAGAGCGATTGGTGAAATCTAACTGAAACTCCTTGCGTCGATAGGCGTAGGAGGAGATGGTATATATATATATATATATATATATATATATATATATATATATGTTTATATATATATATATATATATATATATATATATATATGTATATATATATATATATATATATATATATATATATATATATATATGTATATATATATATATGTATATATATATATATGTATATATATATATATGTATATATATATATATATATATATATATATATATATATATATATATATGTGTGTGTGTGTGTGTGTGTGTGTGTGTGTGTCTGTGTGTGTAAGTATAAAATTTACTTCTGATGTCTATTTGCTATTAAAAAATAGTAAGCAACATAGATATCACGTTATGATATAATTATTGATATTTATATAAGACAAATATAACCGTTTCTAGTGTACTGCAGGACAAAGGCATCGGAAATGTCATTATTCTCACCTGGTGCTTGGCCATTTTTCCTCAACCCGCTGGCCACTGCAGATTGGAGTTATTGTGATGTTTTAGTCTGAGTGCTCATAGCAATTGAAGCTAGTAAAGGAAATAATGATGATGGCGTAGCAAGAAAACGATGTACAGACTAGACAAGAGAGCGAAAATATTAATCAATGATTCTCTTATATCCTTGAAGTGAGAGAAGAATCTGTAGACGTTATTCGAATGAAGATTTAAAGCAAATAATGACAATATTATAAAATATTTTGAGTTAGTAGAAATAAATATTATATTTATTAAAAGTTTTAATAAAAAATAAGTTTTATTTTAGATAAAAATAATATTGATTATATCTATAAACATTTGTTTTTATAAATTAAAATTTGTATGAAATTATTCGTTCAAAATAGTGAATGAAGTCTTGAATCAATCACTTGTAAGTGAATTTCTTCCGGAGTTCCAAAGGAAATCTTGAAGAACTGAGTCGGAGACTTTGGGCGGAATGAAATAAATGTAATGGAAAAGTAGGTTTTCAACTTGATACAGTTAAATGTTCATTAAAATATGAATTGGGAATCATTTAGAAAAATACTTGAGTTTTTTTTTTTTTTTATTGTAAAATTAATTCTAATTCCTTTGAACAAGAGTTTAAAATTCAGTGATGTATAATTTCTTATAAATTTACATAATAATATCAGAAATTTTGAGATGAAAAGAAAATACTGTGACTTGAACGCTCCAAAATCCTCTCCGTCATTACGGGCTGCCCAGCGGCAAGAGCCCGTGTCTTACATATGGTAAGGCAATCTACACACACACACACACACTCCGTCTTCAGGGATATGATATGATGATTAAAAGCTTTTAACTGCGTTTCATTCTACCTTGAGGCGTCAGTGACCCTGGCAGTTATGAGGCCGCATAGTGTCAATGACCTTTGTAGTTGTGACGCTAGGCAATCTAAATAATTGTTAAATATGATCATATGAATAAAACCTCTCTCTTCTCTCTCTCTCTCTCTCTCTCTCTCTCTCTCTCTCTCTCTCTCTCTCTCTCTCTCTCTCTCTCTCTCTCTCTCTACAACAACCTAACGGAAAACCGGAGATATAAACATTGTCTTTTACTTAGCGTTGACCTAGATTAGTGACTGTGGACTTCCTGTTCCGAAATATGAATATCTTCCTATCAATAATCATATGGATGTTGATAATTTATATCTCTTTAGACAAACTCTAGACAATATTAATGACATGTCTGATGCCATTGTCCTGCAGTAAACTAGAAACGGCTATATTTGTTTCATATGAATAAATATTCTTATCTTAAATACATGTTTGTCATTTGCTATTTTTCAATAATGAATAAACAAAAAATAATTAAATATACATGCACAAACACACGCACACACACACACACACATATATATATAT
>NC_090746.1:107008722-107016222 GCF_036898095.1 Palaemon carinicauda | reverse complement strand
TCAAGTCATTGAGTATCAATAGAATTATATTTTGGTGGTTCTAAGATTTTATAGAATTAGATAACCTGGTAATTATGTAATTAGTGGTTTCATGAAAAGCTTTTTTTATGATACATATTTTATGATAATATTAAAGGTTTATGATTGAAAACTCGAAAAGGATTCAGTTAGATGGAATCGCTGAAGGTTTTACATCATAAGGTTCATTACAATAGTTATATTGATTGATCAAGGAGCTCTCTCTCTCTCTCTCTCTCTCTCTCTCTCTCTCTCTCTCTCTCTCTCTCTCTCTTTGCGTTAGATGTGTTTAACCAACTTAAAGATACAGGTAATTCTTCTTTTTAACTTACATCCGATTACAACTTTGTAGAAACTTGACTAAAATATTGTAACTTCTGATCTAATTTTCTACTGCTTCCTTCCCAGGTAACATCAAAAGGACAAAAACATTGAGGGAAAATACAAGATGTCATTAGAGTCAGCCTCACACATTGATGGGAAATTTGGTATCATGATTACATAATTTTTAGTTGATTCTTTATGTATTTTCGTTTCCGTGCTTGTTTGCTACCCTGCTACGAGTCTTTGGATTGTAATAATAATAATAATAATAATAATAATAACAAAAACTAGAAGGGCACTCACTAGAGTGCAGACCTCCATGCGGCAGCTCATTTCTCGACCTTTTGCTTGACCTTGACTTTTGACTTTAAGATTTTGCCTGAAGGTGATCTTGACCTTCAAAAATATAATCATTTCCAGTTTTTTTTTTTTTTTTTTTTTACATAACAGTTAATCCAAGCAAGTTCCATTGATCACGATTCAAATTGTGGCCGGAAAGCTATCCACAAACTAACACAAACACACGCAAACTTCGTTGGTGGAGGTAATAATGATAATAATAATAATAATAATATCTCTTACATAATAAAGAGCAATTGTATGGTTATACACACACACACACACACACACACATATATATATATATATATATATATATATATATATATATATATATATATATATATATATATATATATTTCTTTTTGGTTACACTGAGCTCTCTCCGTCCCACTGGTTGGGGGAAGTGGGAGTAGTCATACCCTGGGGAGAAGGGAGTGCCTGTGTGTGCATATCTATCTAAAGATTCAGCCCTCGTTTTTGACGGGTCACGTACACTGATAAAAATAAAAATAATGATAATAATGTTAATAATAATAATAATAATAATAATAATAATAATAACAGAAGAAGAACAAGGCCTAAGATCACTATAACAGTTTTATGCTATGATTAATACTCAACATCTATTAATAATGATAATGGTTGATATAAAAAATAATATTAACACAACAAGGAATGGATCGACGAATGACACATGGCTGTGTGTGTGTAGATTGCCTTACCTTGTGTAAGACACGGAGTCTTGCGTTGGCAGCCCAGAAACCATCAAAATAATTTCATCATATATAGATATTTTAAATTGCTATGTGACTCTTTAATTTTAAAAGCCTCAAAATTTAAATTCCATTCCAAAACTAATGTGAATTATACATTTATCAAAATAATATATTCCTAATGAGGGATTTAATCATTTCTATATGGGATAACTAATTGTATGAGCAATTTTGTCCTTGAAATCGAGGAGATAATTTGCTTCTGTGGGAGGTGCTCGGAGTGAGAGAAGCGGCTACAGGAAAGGAACAGAGGAAATCCTAAGTGTTTCAGTTATCCAAAGACAATTTAAATACGCTAATAAAAGAATAAAATCAGTTAGATCAAAGCAACATATGAAGAAATAAGGAAAAGGGCCAAACTAAAAAGCAAGATTAGAAAATGGCTTTATAATCGAGTTTTTCATAAGTCAGTTAACCGCCAGCTCGTATTACTTAGGCCTAAAGGACTGTTATCCTACAAGTGCGGTGATATCAAAGTATAAAAACACCGTCATGTTTTCCTTTTAAATTATCTATATGCTTTAAGTATTGCATTGTAGGCCTATCCTGCATTGCAGATTCTGCATTTATGTGTTTTAGGCGTTACATTATAGGTCAATCTTACATGGCAGCTTCTGCATCTATATGTTTTAAGCGTTGCATTGTAGGCCTATATAACATTACAGCTCCTGCGTCTATAGAACATTGTATTGTAGACCTAACCTGACTTTACAGTCAGCAGGAACATCGTTGCTTTTGTGCAGTATTCTAAACTCCGGCATTTATATTCCTCCTGTGTAACTTTGGTAGCAGTAAATACGATCTATTTTAGTGTACAAACGATTACGCAATTTTCCCTGAATTTAGACTCTGCTTCAGATTCTGAGGACTTTTTTTTTTTTTCTTTTTTGATAGGAAGAAATTATTTCAGTGAAGTTATTTTTCATAAATAAAAATAACCATTTTATGATTTGTACCCTTTAGAGTTTTAATCAAAATTCATTATAAATATCATCATCTCCTACGCCTATTGACGCAAAGGGCCTCTGTTTCAATTCGCCAGTCGTCTCTATCTTGAGCTTTTAAAACAATACTTCTCCATTCATCATCAACTTCACACTTCACATTCTGTAAAAAGGAAGTGTCCAAAGAATTGTATCAAACATGGTCTATAAATATTGTTTGAACTTAGACGCCATAGTTACGAACCAACAACAGTTATAGTGAAATCTCGGAAATTATTTGTGACTGTTCGAAGGATATTTTAGGTTGGATATTCAAGTGGAGGAATAGAAATATTTATAGGCCTAATAAATGAGTATTGAAGTTGAGGGTGAAAAGTCTTTTATCTTTAAATCACATCTCAATGACAGAGTGTTCAGACTAAATTTCCGACCAATGAAAGGTCGACATGATATTAGTCTTGTAAATAAAGTTTTAAGCATAGACTATAGATTGGCTTAGCTACTCAAGTAACTGTCTTCTTCTTTCAACCTCATCATTCCTATTGTATAGCAGGGTCGGCCGCTCGAGTCAACTCTCTCCATCTATTTATATGCTCTTCATCGTATGTAGAGTACATCAACACCAAATTTTTAATCAATGATTTTGAAAATCAAATTTGAATAAAAATATTGTTATTCAGTCTTGGCCTTTAAAAGTTAATGGAGAGATTAATATTGTGTTGACTCGAAAATTAGGCAAAGAAAAAAAAATGAGCTTCAGCCAGAGAGGGATCCAATGTAGTACTATTCTTGCCATCATAGCACCAAATAACTCTCTAGCAGTAGTATCTCATCGGGTGCCTCTTCTTCCCCATCAAATTACTGATTTATTTGATAAAAAAAAACCTAAAATTCTTAAATAGCTGTAATAATAATTAGTACTAAAGGCAACTAAATTCTTAATTATTAACCTTTATAAGAAATTATGAATTTATCAACAAATCTATAAACTTTCCATAGAATGTTTGAGTCTTCTTAAATGGAGAATATTTTCCGAAGAGTAATGACAGTGATGTCTGTATCGTCCTGGATAACCTGAAGTAAAGAGACTCGGGTTTTCCGAGAGTCCTGGTTCGGGTCAAGCCCTAAGAAATCGACTCCGTTGAGGATCCTTCCTCTTGGGTGTCTTCCGATTCAGGACTACCTCTCGGTTTGGGGTTCCGAGACAGGGCAGGATATGAAGAGAGTATCCTGTCACTGACGTCCCCCGGTTATCCAGCAAAACAGCAACAGGCTTTCTTTTGGTCTGGTGTTGATTCTCCTCTCTCTCTCTCTCTCTCTCTCTCTCTCTCTCTCTCTCTCTCTCTCTCTCTCTCTCTCTCTCTCTTTTCCTCTTCTTCCAATCATCAACTCTTTCTTATCTTATTTCTTCTCCTCCTCTACTAATGCGTGGACTAGAGGTGTGGGAAACTGGTGATGCTTTTATATGTTTGCGTCGGACAAACGTGTGTGTATGTATGACAAAACATTGGTCAACTTTTATGAAAAAAAAAAAAATATTACTGAAAGATATCAGACTTAAAAAATCGGAAAAAAATTAAATGCGTTAATGTTTGAGTGAGGAAGAGGGGAAATAATTTAAGCTTAGTCCTGTAGTCTAATGATAACAATTTATGCATTTGGGTTATGAATTCAAAGTTATTTGATTTTGCTTATGTCGTTTTTTTTTTTTTTTTATAAAGCAAAAGTTACTTAGGGTCGTGGTTTCGAAACTTGCAATAATTTATTATGAGCCGAAGCTTCGATTATAGTCAACGTTGCCTATATAGGTCTAATATCTCGAGGGGTTTATTCAAGGAAAAGAAATAATGATAAATAAATAATTAAATAATCGAGGTGGTGTGTTATCTTCACTCTTATGTATTTATGTATGTATATGCATGTAAATATATCTGTATATTTATATGTATATACATGTATATGTATATGTAAGGAGTAGCATAAGAAACTGTTAATAGTGTTATATTACTTAGCAAAGCCTAAACACAATGAGTATTGAAATCAAAAGCGCAGAACATTGAAATGGTTGCAGAATATACAAAACACTGACAAGTGAATAGAAAATTGATAATAAAAGATTCAAACGAAATACTCAATAATTTCAGGCATATCAATTTATGGCTCATTTCTTAAACATTACAAATAAAAAACACATTAAAAAATGCTGTAAAAACAGAAAAAGAGATTGGGGAATCTTCCTTATAAAATAAAGAGCAAGTGTCTGGTTCTATATATATATGTATATATATATATATATATATATATATATATATATATATATATATATATATATGTATATATAAAAGTAGATAGAGAGCTATATCTTTCCAGTCATGCTCAGCTCCCTCAGTCTCTCGGGTATTGAGGAGAGGGAGTAGTCATATCCTGGTGAGAGGGGGCTGCATCAGCGTTAGGGTTCATATGTACCTAATATTTAGCTATCATTTCTGACGGTCCGCATAGAAAATGTATAACAACGCAAAATATCGCTTACAGCGAAAAAAGGTCAATACAATTATCCTGAAAGCTCTTTTGCAAAATTGAATCCTGGCATTAAGCCTCTTGCAAATTCTTGATAATGGCGTCTCATATTACTTGATGGAAGAGTTGCAATTTTAATTCTGAATGGCAACCTGACTGAGGGGAAACCTCAGATAGGGAAATGGCAATTCTATCTGAGTTTTGCTGGTTGTTTAC
Source organism: Palaemon carinicauda (assembly GCF_036898095.1). NCBI lineage: Eukaryota > Metazoa > Arthropoda > Malacostraca > Decapoda > Palaemonidae > Palaemon > Palaemon carinicauda. The sequence goes on along the minus strand of NC_090746.1, from coordinate 107,011,085 downwards.
GATAACGAATGTGAAATGCGAAATATGCTCGAACTAACTTGAAAGTAATTGGGAAAGATTCCGATATATTCAGTGCATCTTCTCAAGGCAAAAGCTGCAGGTTATGCAGCTTCACCTACAGTAAGGATGAGGTTGAACCTTGTTAATAGGAAGAACTGGGGTTCAAAAGTCAACTATGAAATATTCTTTACTGGGAAGGCTGTGGCTTTCAAGACCAGGTTGTTGAGAACGTTTTATAACTTTGTTGGAAAACTAAAAGTATTTTTACATAATTAATAAAAGATTTGGGGTTTAACTATTTATCTTTCCATCAGCAGAATCCGTTGCTGCTTTTACCGCATATATATTGCACACTTTAAAGACCGAGTGATGAGCTTTCTTTTCCCTTTATTAAAGGGAATTCAAATAACTTCTTAATTTTAAACAGTGGATAATCCATCGTAACTACCAATTCATATTTATATATATATGATAAAGGGATTTCGCTTCCACAATTTTTTTACACAAACTGCAATGGACTCCTGCCTTTAGGAATGTATTAAACATAATTGTTGTGTGTAGAATCATCTTTTTTTAAGTGGAAAATAGTAAATGATATTTGAAGGTATTATTCATAACAAGAACTAAGAATAATGACTGATAGTTTCCTTATTTCCTTTCCTCACTGGGCTATTTTCTCCTTTTGGAGCCCTCGGACTTATAGCATTCAGCTTTTCCCACTAGGGTTGTAGCTTAGCAAGTTATAATAATAATAATAATAATAATAATAATAATAATAATAATAATAATAATAATAATAATAATAATAATATCGCTCCAATGCGTAACAATTAGCAGTTCAACTCCCACTATTAACACCTCATGATATCATTTTTTTTTTTTTTTTTTTTTGGAATTTGAATTGCTGTTAACGTTCAATACATTGTTGCAACAACTCTTTTCATTTACTTTTCTTCAAATCATTGCTCACTGATCTATAGCATATAATAATTTCTATAAAATAACGTTTCCTATTTTCGTAATAATAATAATAATAATAATAATAATAATAATAATAATAATGATGATAATAATAATAATAATAATAATATTAGTATTTGTAATCATCATCATCATATTTATGATAATAATAATAATGATGATAATAATAACAATAATAATAATAATAATAATAATAATAATAAGGTAATCGCTTATGAGTAGGAATGTCATCTTAGTATTCACTTTCATTTGTTTAGGGTTGTGAGAACATAAACTAGGAAACTTTATTCTTTTTGTTTATCCGCAAAAAATAACCTTCTCGAACTCACAAATAATGTAGTCACCTAATAACAACATTCAGAACTTATGGTCATGTCATTTGTAAGCTGCCCTTTATTTTTATGCCATATTTTTCAATGACGTTTCAAAGCCGATTGAATTAGAAACATCAGGGGCAAATCATGTCAGTAATATGACTATGCCCATTAAATATTTTAGTATTCTCGATTAATGTCATAGATTTTCAATTGATAACTTGTTAGAATATTTACTATATAAAGGGTAAATGTTTCTCTATAAATTACCACAATTTTAATCCCAATTAAACTAATAATTAGAGAGATAAAATGTCTTTCGAGAGCTGATTTTCACAAAGGAAACTATAAGTATGTCTTCCCTTGTTATTCACCTCTTAACTCTATATAAACTAAGAAAAGAATCAAAATAATTTACTAAGCGAAATTTCGTTAGAGAAAACATTAATCTTTATCGACTTCTTTCATATTCATGTGATGTAATGGAATATTATGCTTTGAAACACTTAAGAAAAAGTTTACTTTTTGGAAAATTTACTTTGAACAATCTCTACTTTGAACAAAATCTGCCTTAAAAAAAATCATTTTGAACAAAAATTATTTAGAACAAAATTTACTTTGAACAAAACTAGTTGGGTAAAAATAACTAAAATTACATTAACTAATCAATAAATCAAATCTTATAAGAAAATCGTGTTTATCTTTTAGGCATCTTAATAAATGCAAAAGTATGAAATATGAAAAGTAAAGTAACATAACAAAATAACATAAATAACAGATCATATAACCGTAACGGTAACGATCAATTTAACGAAGTTTTAATATTCTTGTTACTTGAGGCAAAGGTTTCTCTTGATTAACCATTCATTTAGGCCCATTATTATTACCTTTGACTCTAATAAGTAATAAAGGTAAAATACTGCACCAACTTTATCATGCATCTTCTCAATAGCGCTGAAGTCTAATACAAGGTTTATTCTTGCAAATATTTAGCATGGCTGGATAAAGGGCAATTAATCAGGTTTATGCAAATAGGAAAAATAGTGTTTTTGTGCTTAAGAAGCAAAC
>NC_090746.1:106998722-107001222 GCF_036898095.1 Palaemon carinicauda | reverse complement strand
GGGGGGAGGCACCCCAGGTTGCCAGGAGCGAGGGGGAAGCTCGCCCGGGCTGGCAGGAGGGGGTATGTATGTGTGTATGTGATCGACGGAGCTCTACTAGTCAAAGTCACCCATACCAGATTAAATTCCTATGAGCGATCAGACTAGAATTTCACAAGATCCTCAATCTGCATTGGGCAACATGGTGAGGGGAAATGGCCAAACTCCAGACAAGAACATATATATACATTATATATATATACTCTCTCTCTCTCTCTCTCTCTCTCTCTCTCTCTCTATATATATATATATATATATATATATATATATATATATATATATATATATATTTATTTACTATATGGATATATATAGAGAGAGAGAGAGAGAGAGAGAGAGAGAGAGAGAGAGAGAGAGAGAGAGAGAGAGAGAGAGAGAGAGAGATTGTGTGTAATAATACATATGTGCGCTGTGTCCATTTACATCTAAATCATACCGTATAAATATATATATATATATATATATATATATATATATATATATATATATATATTTATATATATATAAATATCAGTACGTGTGTGTGTGTGTGTGTGTAAAAATACATGTATGTGTGGATTGTCCATTTATTTCTATATCTTATTCACACATACATACCGTATATTTATACACATACACACGCATATATATATATATATATATATATATATATATATATATATATATACTGTATATATATATCGTGAATGACTGGAAATGCTAAACAAATTTCATATAAAATTATTTATATTTATATTTTATGTTCAAGTGATGCTTAATAATGAAAGGCGTAGATGAAATGTATCGAATTGTTTGTTGGATTTTATTTTACCTGACGTATTTTATCCAACCGGTTAGTTTTACTGTGTAATCAGTTCCTTTGCCAACTTTGACGTTCATTCATTGCATCAAAAAGTGAACTTTTATCCAGCGCTGATATTTGTTTTAATTATATTAATTGTTAATTAATGGTCGCAATTGTAACATTTGGTAGTTCACCTGGTGTCTTTGTTTGGAGGTCATTTTTAGAAATAGTTATCCCGATTTGTTATGTCTGTTTTTAAAGTAATGGTAACCGCAAAGTGGAACATCTCTTTTTATCATATTACACCGGTCTCTCTCTCTCTCTCTCTCTCTCTCTCTCTCTCTCTCTCTCTCTCTCTCTCTGTCTCTCTCTCGTTATTTTTTTCATCCTTTATTGTTCCCATTTGTTGAATATATTTTATTGTTTCTGGTGACTTTATTCTTCTAGATCACATCCCGGATTTCTCACGATTACACGTTTTAGATTGTCATAGATATTATGTGTGTTCACTAATTATTAATTTCTTTTTATTGTTAGTTACAGTTTATGAGCATGATTATACCACGGCCTTTTCATAGAGGAGACAATAATCATGAACTAAATTTTAATTATATAAATTTAATTTTAAATGCTAATTTGTTTAGCATGTAAACTGATAGATTGAGGCTTTCAATGGATGATCAGCTCCCTGAGCAACAAAGTTTTTTTTTTTTTTCCTTTTTTTCTAAAACTCAGCATGATGCCCTGAAGAGGAGAATGATGCCAACTTCTCTCATTTCCTCTCAGAATAAGAGCCAAATGAAGTTGTCATATAACTAACTGTGCGTAACATTATAGACAGTTAGATTGACTTAATGTGATGGATTATTTTACAAAACATTTTTTCTTAAGTTCAGATTTCAAGACAGTTAGATTAACTGAATATAAAAGATTTTCTTACAAAACATTTATTTATAAGTTTAGATTTTTTCATAGTGAGGGTAAACGTTCACCTTCAATGTAAGTCTTGTGATGGCTGGCATGTTTAGAAAAGTGAAAGCTTTCACCGAAAAACCTCCTACGCGAGTGATCAGGTCGAAAGGCATTTGATCGAAAGCCGCCGTTTGCTGTAGATGGGGACTCGGCTGGGTTGTGTATATTTCCCTTGAGAGGTATCCCCCCCCCCCCCCTGTTATTTTACTTGGTTTTGGTGGAGTGTTGGAAACGTCTTTGCCTGGTGATCGCCTGTCTGGGGTTCGAGTTCCACTTAAGCTGGATAGTTTCTTTACTGTCTGCAACCTGATCATCCTTATGAGCTAAGGTTGGATTTGGGGGTCCTATAGGTCTACCTGCTGAGTCATCAGCTAGCATTACCTTGCCTTCCTTGGTCCTAGCTAGGGCGTTGTCTTGCTAGCTAGGGTATTGTAACCATCCCTTGCCTATGCCATTCATGAGTAACCTTTAAACCTTAAGCTGCAAGGTTAGCTTTTATGTTCAGAATGACACATCACACATGCCATAAAGTTATATTTTTTTTTCCATATGCAAATGTTAATCTCACCACATGCCTCTGTTGTATAAGTATCATCTTGTGTTAAGTTGTACTGACATTTTTTGAGCCAAGTGTTGGTGTAATATTAAAGTTATGATTCACACAGTAAATATATATTCTGATTTTCTATTATAGCCTTTATGATA
>NC_090746.1:106991222-106993722 GCF_036898095.1 Palaemon carinicauda | reverse complement strand
AGCGACTAGCGGTTTCTCAATTACACTATTAAAATAACCGTAATCTTAATCGGAAATTCTCCGTGAAAATATACTGTTCTCAGCCGTATTTCAGTAGAGTACAGGCGACAGTAATATTTACCCTACTGTGTTATTATCTTTTACGGGTTGGTAACCGTAATACCACTCCTTAACGTCAAAATGCCTGGCAACATTTATTCCAGAATTTTTACAATTTTTTTACGGCAAATTTTTAACATTGAATGTTTAACTCCTCAGCTGGATATTCTTTATATATCGTCTAATCACTAATAGTTTCGCTAAATTATCTTTTTTTTTTTTTTTGCTTCTCCTCAAAGAGGAATATTCCCTTGATGAGAAGCAATTAGCTCTAATTAGCTATAATGAGAAGATAATTTTCAGACGGAAAAACCTTTTCGAGAAATATCATTAGAAGAAGATTGCAAATTCGTTAAATTGTGGCTGAGATGCGGCTCTGTTTTCAGGACGAAAACTTAGGTTTTAGATCATTTCAATTTAGATTAGAATGATTTAATAGCTGAATTAATCTTTAAAGTCATTAAGCGATACAATTAACTCTGTTGTTTCCAAATTTAGTTCTAAAATACACGATGTAATATATCATTATTCGTCCGGGTTTTAAGATCATCCGCTAGGCATCAGGAGTAGAATGCGAACTGAGCTCCACAATGCTCAAAGAGAGTTGGAAGACACAGGCCTAAAGGGATGAGAACTATGAAGCGTGAAGTTGGAGATGATGAATGGAGAAGTATTGATAGAGACGACTGGCGAAATCTAACCGAGACCCTTTGCGTCAATAGGCGTAGGAGGAGATGATAATGATAATGATTCATCTGAGTAAAATGTTACTATTTCCTTAAATAAAATTGGAAGAGTTTTGCTGGAATCAATTGAATTTTCAATATCAAATATATTTTGCAAAAATTATTGAACGGTGATAAAGGAGAGAAGTCTTACTCTTTCAACCAATGTATATAGTTTTATCTTCACTTTTGCTCTGGTGAAAATTTTACGTTTCATACAATACGATCGTCATCATTATCATTATCATCATCATCATCATCATCATCATCATCATCCTCTTAGACCTAATGACGCAAAGAGCCTCGATTAGCTTTCGCCAGTCGTCTCTACCTTGATCTTTTAAATCAATACCTCTCCTCCATTCATCATCTCCTGCATCACGCTTCATAGTCTTCAGCCATGTAGGCATGAGTCTACCAACTCTTCTAGTGCATTATGGAGCCCAGTTGAAAGTTCGGTAAACTTATCTCTCCTGGGGAGTGCGAAGAGCATGCCCAAACCATTTCCATCTACCCCTCATCATGATCTCATATACATATGGTACTCTTATAGTTTCCTTTCTATCCTGTACTGCAATTTGACGCCCAATATTTTTCTGATGGTTTTGTTCTCAAATCTACTAAATCTGTTGGATATTATTTCATTGTCATACCGTGACTCATGTTCATACGATACCACAGATCTCACTAAAATCTTATATAGCCTGATTATTATATGTAATTTCAGACGATTTAATTTCCAAATTTTACTTGACCTAGCCATTGTCTGATTTGTTTTTTTCCATTTTCCATTAAACTTGAATTCTAAAGACCAAGTTTTAGATATCATAGTTCCAAAATATGTAAATGATTCTACCTCATTAATACTTTCGCCTTCCAATGATATTTCATCTTCCATTGCATATTCCGTACTCATTATCTCTGTCTTTCTTCAATTAATCTTGAGCTCAACCTCCTGTGATATTGCAAGCATTTTGATAAGCAAGCGTTGTAAATCCTGTAGTGTTCTATTAATGAGAACGGCATCATCAGCATACTGTAGGTCAGCTAATTTCATATTACTAATCCAGTCCAATCCTTCTCCAACTGTTTTACGCATTACAATATCCATGAAGAAGATGAACAACATAGGAAACAACACATTCCCTTGGAGTACTCCAGTGTTCAATGGAAATTCATTTGACAGGATTCTACTAACATTAACTTTCCAACAATAACCAGCATTTCACTATTTCGTCAGTACATTTAACGAATTTAAAAACAAATTCCCGAATTTCTCATTAATTTTGATAATTCAGTTTCTGTTTCTTTGTATTAAATTGCTGGAATTTCTGCCAAGGACATTCTATCCATAGAACTATATTTGAATAAAACAGAATTTACGAGTTTAAAGAATTCATAAGTATAGCAATGAGCTTATTTGTAACCTCCGTAATGAACAAAGATAATTACCTATAATGCAGAGTAATAACAGCGCAATTATATTAATCAATGTTGACCATACAACTAATTATCAAAATTAGATTTCCAATGTGTAACGACAACATTAGAGTGATTAATTACCATTGTGTAATATTTAATTATTTCATCAATGATACAAGCTCGGGTTTAATACGATGATATGAGATTATTGTTATCAGGATTATCTGCTGCAAGGTCAGTTGAATCTAACTTGA
>NC_090746.1:106981222-106983722 GCF_036898095.1 Palaemon carinicauda | reverse complement strand
GGTAAAGTCATTATGATTTCATTGTTCATGCCAGTCAATTTAAGTGGACTCTTGTTCGCAGTACATTTTGGTAACAGTGATGTATAAAGACACTCATTATTATTATTATTATTATTATTATTATTATTATTATTATTATTATTATTATTATTATTATTATTATTAAAATATAGTCCAATAAGGAAAGGAAATAAGGAAATAAATAAACTGCGAGAGAGGTAATGAACAATTAAAATCAAATACTTCAAGAACATTAACAGCATTAAAATAGATTTTTCATACACAAACTATGAAAAGAGATTTTTGTCAGCCTGTTCAACATAAATAAATTTGGTGCAAATTTGAACTTTCGAAGTTCTACCTATTCAACTAGGCACGTCTTTCCACAACTTGGTCACAGCTGGAATAAAACTTTGGAGTACTGTGTAACATTGAGCCTCATGATAGAGAAGGCCTGACTATTAGAATTAACTGCATACATAGTATTTTATTGTATTTCCTGTATTACTATTGCCTTTCACTGTCCTCAGTTAGGAGTTCTCTTGCTTGAGGGTACACTCTAGCACGCTATTCTATCTTATATGTCTTCCTGATGTTTTTTTTTTTTTTAATTTTTATAGTTTATATGTGAAAAATCAAATTTTTTGTAACCACTTCTTTGAAAATATTTTAATGTGATTGCTCATTACTTCTCTTGTAGTTTATTTATTTCATTATTTCTTATGCTCACTGGGCTATTTTTCCCTTTTGCAGTCCTTCTGGCTTATAGCAGTCTGGTTTTCCAGCTAGGTTTGTATTTTAGCTAATAATAATAATAATAATAATAATAATAATAATAATAATAATAACAACAACAACAACAACAATAATAATAATAATAATAATAATAATATAATAATAATAATAATAATAATAATAATAATAATAATAATAATAATAATAATAATGCATCATTCTGATATCCATCGCATGATTTCACGCAACATCGCCACTACAATCAGACGCAATTATCAATTCGATGGTCATGCAACCGCCCTGAAATGTTTGACAGATCATATTTGCCGAATATAGAATTTCAAATGCCGTTCCACTGTCATGAGAATTTAATCCTTCGCATTCCTCCATGCGTTTCGCACAGGATCCTCGTCTGGCATCCTGTTCACATATGGATGCGTGTTATCTTAACACTGTTGAATGCAATTGTCATGGCTGTCAGAAGATAGTCCACTCCACTGACCGTGTTCAGTTAGTTTTAATCGAGCGTAGGTAGAGGTGATAATCAATTCTGATTTTTTTATGAACATACTGTTAAGAATTTGCATTAAAATAACGGTAAAAATCCTGGAATTAATGGTGCCAGGCATTTACCATTTTCAAAACGGTTATATTTACGTAAAGGGGTGATCTTAAGGTCACCAACTCGTATAAAAGAATAACAAAGTAGGGTAAAAATTACGGTCGTCTGCATTTTACTGAAATACGGCTGAGAACAGTATATATTTACGGAGAATTTCAGATTGAAATCACGGTTTTTTTTTTCTCTTTTAACAGTGCAAGTAACATTTATATGTGCATTTTTTATTGTGCATTATGTTAAAAACGGGGCTAGATGTTGAGATGTATTTGAATCAGATGTAAGAATAGAGGATCTCTTCAATCTAGAATAAGCTCACGCGCACACATTAACATATATTTACATATATATATATATATATATATATATATATATATATATATATATATATATATATGTGTGTATATATATGTATATATATATCTATATATATACATACATATATATGTAAATATATATATATATATATATATTATTATTATTATTATTATTATTATTATTATTATTATCAACGTCTAAGCTATAACCCTGGTTGGAAAAGCTGGATGCTATAAGCCCAATGTCTTCAACAGGAAAAAATAGCTCAGTGAGGAAAGGAAATAAGGAAATACATAAACTTTATGAGAAGTAATGAACGAAATAAGATATTCTAAGAACGGTAAGAACATTAAAACAGATCTTTCATATATAAACTATGAAAAGAAACCTGGCGAAAACGCAATTTTCTAACTATTTTACATTAAGTGATAACCGAGGCTCGGAGGCTAAAGCTGCACAGTAATGAGTCTAAAATTATCAATTATGCCTTCCACTTATTTTCGCCTTCATGCCTGGATTCGCCAACCTAAAACTGCCAAGCATATGTCACGAGAAATAACATACTCTTTCAATGTCATCATCATTATTATCTTCATCATCATCATCATCATCATCTCCTCCTATGCTTATTGACGCACAGTGCCTCGGTTAGATTTCGCCAGTCCTCTCTATCTTGAGCTTTTAATTCAATACTTCTCCAGTCATAATCTCCTACTTTGCGCTTCATAGTCCTCAGCCATGTAGGACTGTGTCTTCAAATGTCACTGTTATCAATATGGTGTTTTAGTTGGGTCAGTATCGAAGGTTTTGTTCTTAAGTTTCCTCCCA
>NC_090746.1:106943722-106973722 GCF_036898095.1 Palaemon carinicauda | reverse complement strand
ATCACCTAATCTGTCTATGATGGAGATAGATACTGATGTAACACTTTTGATGACTTATGACGTTGTCCCTTTTAGAATATCTGCTACAGAATATGGTGTAATTAAATATTAATGAGAAATATTAACATTTTAGGATTGTGGTAGCTTATTGAAAACTTCCTTGTTTATTAATGTGTTGGACCAGAGTCTAAGACCCACATAAGTTAAATAGTATCTAGTGGTGCCTATAACTTCACCATCCTAAATTTAGGAGAATGAATTGATAGAGAGAGTGTAGCATTATCTGCATATGCGATGAGCATGTTTTCTACGTTAAGCCACATGTCATGTGTATGTAGTATGAAAAGTAAAGGACCAAAAATACAACCCTGAGTAACACCAGACAACACATTCCAATACTCATCATGGTACCCATCAACAACGTTGTGATCTATTACTCAAAAAATTCCATAACGATGCTAAAAGGCGACCAACTTATATATATTGGAAAAATCCCTACCACTACTAAGTTCTTACAGATGTAATAATCAACGAATGCAAGAATGACAAGCGTTATTTTAGTCAGATCTTACGTCTATTCGCATCTTGATGGGTCAAATTGATTATTATACACATACCTTATTCATTCAAAAAAAGGTTCACTCTGAGGTCATTCAGAAGATGAACACAAATAACCCGGATTTACGAAGAATGAAGAGCAGCCAGTAGCTTCAAACTTTTACGTTGACCTTTGAAACAAGTAATCAACATTGCTTTCAGAATATGCCTCATGGTAAAATCATTAGCATGGATCAGAGCGTCCTTTTATCTTGCTCATTAAGCATAGCCTAGTATTTACCAAAAGATCAACCTAGGCAAAGAGAGAGAGAGAAAAGAGAGAGAGAGAGAGAGAGAGAGAGAGAGAGAGAGAGAGAGAGAGAGAGAGAGAGAGAGAGAGAGAGAGAGAGCATCCTGAAATGTAAGATTTCAATTTCCAAAAAAACGTGAGAGAGTGAGAGAGAGAGAGAGAGAGAGAGGAGAGAGAGAGAGAGAGAGAGCACCCTGAAATTTTAGTTTTTAATTTCCAAGAAACGTGAGAGAGAGAGAGAGAGAGAGAGAGAGAGAGAGAGAGAGAGAGAGAGAGAGAGAGAGAGAGAGAGAGAGATAAAAAACATTCTAAAATTTCAACCTTTTTATTTTGACTTTCATCTAACCCGACTGATGATTTTATGCATGCATGACTGAAATAAATTTCATGCCCTGCATTTTGATGGACATTCCCGGGAAAGTCTTTGATATTCTCGTGGCAACGAGAGTAAAATCTTAAAAGCTATAAAAGTAAGATGAAATGGACATAATAAACAGGAATAATTTCTTTTTGCATTTGGCAATTAGCTTGTCTTTAAGCTATAAGTCTCTTCAGAGCATGAAGACTAAAGGAAATTCTGGTATATCTGGAGTATAAATTACTACTTCTTACGGTTTTTGGTATTTCTTCTCTTATATTTACTGAATAAACTTGTATGATTTATAAACGCGTTATTTTTTACAATATTTTGTGGACGTAATTATAAACAACGTGCGGAATACACAAGGCACACGCTTTGTTAATACCAATTGATTTAACCTAAAATTACTGTGCTAATTTTACAATCCCATTAAGTTTAAACAAAATCATTGGAACCCTTGAGGGCGGCAATGTTTTTTAACAGCTGGTATCAAGATTTAATCTTCTGTGTAAATCACTATTTAAATGCATCTGATGGGGATGAATGTGTAACTTCTACTTCTACTACAACTACTCCTACTACTACTACTACTAATACTACTACTTCTACTACTAGTAGTACTCTGATACTATTACTATTACCATGTGCTCATTAACCATATATCAATATTTTTTGCATATATGGCAGTTTGTTTAAAAGGTCTTAGCCTCTTACTGCAGGCAAACATATGATTCTCAACGTAACGAGATCATACCTAATCTCATTACCCTTTCTATAGAAAAATACTGTTCTTTGTATGACGTGAATGGCGTTTACAAGAACATAGCTGTCTTCAATATACTTCTCACGTAAGCGCGTGCACTCCAGCATTGTTTCACTGCGGTTTCGAATGGTTCAATAATATCTTTAAACAGAAGGAATGAAACCCCGGTATGTTATATCATTTGCCAGTATCTAGCCAAGAGCCTCCCCTGTTCTCTATGCGTGTGATGACATCTGAAATGTACTGTAACTGATCTTCAGGGATTATCTGTCTTAAGGGTCTTTACAACCCCATGCAACCATTTTGACATTTTGGGGGAGTAATCCCACTCCAGAGAGAGAGAGAGAGAGAGAGAGAGAGAGAGAGAGAGAGAGAGAGAGTTAATAATAATAGCCTTTATAAATATATACGCATCATCCCATATCTTCACTCCTTTGGCACTAAATTCATTAAGAGACCTAAACACGCAGTAAGTATGATTAAACTATATTTTCTGTTCATTGATGATACTCCGCCAGTACAATGTACAAATACATATAAATACTGTGTCAATTCTACTTAATAGAATTATTAATATTTATACCCAGCCCCTCTCGCGCGATTCAATAACCTTGTAACATTAGCAAACGATACTTAAGCATTGATGACGATTTCCTAATTAAAAAAGAATTTTCTCTTAATCAGCTTTTCAAATCACATTTAATAAAATCAAATAAAATTTGTATATTAGTGTGGAAGCGTGTAAACGAAAAAAAAAAAAACAAATAAAGATAAAAGGAGAGGAACGAATTAGGAACTTCTTGTTTAAGTTTGGGGAGACCAATAAAGTTTCAATTTGTATTACTTTCGCCTCCTTTATCAATAGTAATCCGAATTCTTGTTGATATGCTAATACAACGTCACTATTTGTAATTATTATTATTATTATTATTATTATTATTATTATTATTATTATTATCTGCTAAGCTACAACCCTAGTTGGAAAAGCAGGATGCTACAAGCCCAGGGGCCCCAACAGGGAAAATAGCCCAGTAAGGAAAGGAAATAAGGACAAATAAAATATTTTAGGAATAGTAACAATATTGAAATAAATAATTCTTATTTAAACTATAAAAACTTTAACAGAACAAGAGGAAGAGAAACTAGATAGAAAAGTGTGCCCGAGTGTACCCTCAAGCAAGAGAACTCTAACCCAAGGCAGTGTAAGACCATGGTACAGAGGCTATGACAATACCCAAGATTAGAGAACATTTTTAAGATTACTAATAATGCTGATACCAACTCTGGTGCCTTTTTTTATAGTAATCCGAATCTTTATCAATAAGCAGTAGGTTGGCTAAAGCACCAGCCATCCGTTGAGATATTACCCCTAGAGAGTTATTGGGTCCTTTGACTGGCCAGACAGTACTACATTGGATCACTCTCTGATTGCGGCTCATTTCATCTTTACCGACACATATACTGAATAATCTGGTCTATTCTTTATACCTTCTCCTCTTTCCTCCTACACTTGACAATACTGAAATCATCAAAACAATTCTTCTTCTCTCAAGAGGTTAATTACTGCGCTGCAATTGTTCAGTGGCTGCTTTCCTCTTGGTGAGGGTAGAAGAGACTCTTTGACTATGGTAAGCAGCTCATCTAGGAGAAGGCCACACCAAATTCAAACCATTGTTCTCTAGTCTTGGGTAGTCCCAAAGCCTCTGTAACATGCTTTTCCATTGTTTTGGTTTGAGATCTATTGCTTGAGGGTACACTCGGCACACTATTCTATCTTCTTTCTCTTTCTCTTGTTATTTCAAAGTTTTTATTCTCTTGTTATTCCAAAATTTTATAGTTTATATATGAAATATTTATTTTAATGTTATTGTTCTTAAACTTATCTTGTAGTCTTTTTCTTATTTTCTTTCCTCACTGGGCAATTTTTCCTTGTTGGGGCCCTTGGGCTTATGGCAACCTGCTTTTCCAACTAGGGTTGCAGCTTAGCAAGTAATAATAATGATAATGATACTAATAATAATAATAATATGCTTATGCAACGTTACTAATCCTACTACTATTCATAAGAATACCAATAACGCTACTACCATCTCTGGCGCTTCCTTTCTTAATAGTAATCCGAATCCTTATTAATACGCTTATACAACGTCACTATTCCTACTACTATTTTTAAGAGTAATAATAATGCTGCTACTATCTTTGCTGCTCCAGAGAAAGAGAGAAAAAAAAAGCGAGACAGATAGAATGAAGCCCAGAACAAATAGCAAAGTTAGAGTTTGTCTTTTAGAAAAAAAGGAAAAGTTTCTGTGTTATTTGTCCCTGTGGGTGCGATAAAGTTTTATTCTTTGCTATATACGCTTATCTCGGACGTAGATACAGGAACAAAAAGAGGATAAAAGAAAAGATTTACTGTCGTTAGCTCTGGAAACTTGTAATAGAAAATCCTGAGTTTAGTACTTCCCTTTTGCGGATAGATTTTGTGAAAAAATTAAGTGAGAATAATTTCTGCCTTGCGTAATGAAAAACCTCTATCTGCTTTTAATGTCTTGTGAGATGAGGAGGCCAATGTAATCCTTATGATAGTATATTAAAAAGAATATCTGGAGATTTAAATATAACTAGGATTCAGGTTTAAACTTTTAAGGTAGTTACCTTAGTTTGAAGCAATTTTACTAGTTTCATGGTAATTCTAAGGTAATTTCTGTTCTACTAGATTGAAATTTAAGGAAAATTAAAAACGTTTTAAGGTAATCTAAGGTAAAAAGCAACAGCATCCAAGGTAATGGCTACATGTCACATGTTCGAGTTTAAATCCCGCTAGGATTACACATTTTTCCTTAATTATTATTTTACGTTTACTACAAGAAAAATTGAATATGATTTTTATTCCAAAGTATTCAGTTGATAGCATCAGAACGCTTGCACACTGTATTTTGTTCAATGTATGGTGGTCAGCTGTGTATTTAACGGGTAATATAATTTGTACCATTGCGAGTGATCTTACTGATTTCAAAGAAGTAGAGAGAGAGAGAGAGAGAGAGAGAGAGAGAGAGAGAGCATAAAAAAATATATCTCCATAGGCCAAAATTCAGAAGGATTTATGATAACAGCTTCTGGATGGGTAAATATTCGACATAGGTTCGAATCTTTGTCCAGCCAGAACCTGTTATCGTAATATACTAAATGTCATCGTGGTTGATATTTACACACACACACACACACACACACACACACACATATTTTATATATATATATATATATATATATACATATATATATATATATATACATACATATATCTGTATGTATATATATGCATATACCTATATATATATATATATATATATATATATATATATTTATATATACATATTTATATATATAAATATATATAATTTATATATATGCATATATATGTGTATGTATATATCTATCTATCTATATACATATATATATATATATATATATATAGATATATATATATATATATATATATATATATATATATATATATGTGTGTGTGTGTGTGTATCTATCTATCTATCTATCTATGTATATATATGTATATATGTATATGTATACATGTATATATAATATATATATACATGTATATATATATATATATATATATATATATATATATATATATATATACATATATATACAGTATATCTGTATATCTCATTAACAATTTATCACTGTTTCCCAAGTGTTAGTCTTCAAAGAAAATTAACGAAGGCAATGATGACAAGATCATTAAGTAAAAATCAACAGGCAGTTTTTTTAAATATTTTAAAGACACTTTCTGGTTAAAAGAAAGAAACTGAAGTCTCAGCAGAAGTTACAAATGAAGTAACATCACTTTTGTAGACTTCAACATCCAAAGAGCAGAAGAAACTAATGAGAAACTGGAAGATCTCCCCTTTGATGAAGTCCGACTTTGGTGCATTTCCCAAAGGGGAGTCTAAATTTCTCAAGGATTTTAGCAGGATTGCAAGACTATCTGACCTTCTTTCTCTTGTTTTTGTAGACTGTTTTAAATATTTACTTTTTGCTTCGTCTAGATTGGAGTGTCTTTTTCCCTTGGCGGTTGCTTCACGTTGGCTACAGCATCCCGTCTGTGATCTGTCATGCAGGGACTCCTCGCAAATAAGATTTTGAATCAATGGCCTGGTTTTTTTCACAGACCTGCTCTTGATGGATACCTGTTTACTATATATTATATATTCAATATATTATAAAATTATGTGTCTGGCTGACTGTATAGTTATTGTAAGGTTTATTCAAAATTCATTTTGTGGGGGAGGGGACATTCTACCATAAACTTAGATTGATTATAAGTTATCTGGTATCCTGACATCTAAGGTCATTGACGCTGAAGATAAACTTAGAAATTATGAAATGAAACTTAGAAATTGTAAAATGAAATATAAGATTAGGTAACAGAATGGCTGTATAGTTATTGTATAGCTTATTCAAATTCCATATCTTTTAATACTTTTTGCCACAAACTCAGAAATTAGGAAATTAAAATATAAGATAAGAGACCAGCCTGATTGTACAGTTATTGTAAGACTTACTCAAATTCAAGTTCTTTTGGAATACATTCTGCTGTGAGCTCGGTAATGATAGAATAGACATTTATAGGAAGACAAAGAGTATTTACTATTCAAGTATTTTTTTCCATTGTTGCTTTATTGCGAGTGTCAACTCGACACGAAATCCTGAAAAGGACTGGGATTCTGACACTTTATTCATAGATTTAGAAGTATACTCAGTTTCTTTTAATGAGGCGCATTTGCACCGAATCGCAGGGGTGCCCTTTTAGCGCGGAGAAGTTTCCTACCACCTGATTGGTTGAACAAAATAATTATAATCAGTCAGCTAGTTGGAAACATTTCCGAGCTAAAAGGACACCCCTGCGAGTCGGTGCAAATGCGCCTTATTAAAAAAAAACATTTAGTATAGATTGCCATTCCCTCCTCTGCCAGGCATCTTTGTCTTCTAACCAAACAGATGTTTTCCTCTTTCCTCGTGATAATATAGGCAAAACCTCCGGCCTGGCAATTTCTGGGAATCCTATCTTCATTCCTCTCTAAATGGTTTTTTTTTACTGGGGTCCACAAGGCACTAAAAGAGTTGGAAGGCCGTGACCTACATGGTTGAGGACTATGAAGCGTGACGTGGGAGATGATGAATGGAGAGGTATTGGTTTAAAAGCTCAAGATAAGAGATGACTGACGTAAATTGACCGAGGCCCTTCTCGTCAATTGACGTAGGAGGAGATGATGATGATGATGATAATGATGATGAAATGTTTAGAAGTAACAAACCTTTCCAATAGGAAGCTTTTTTAACACATATTGGATACTTTCCTATCTGGAAAAAATGTCCGTAACTATCAAAGGAAGGATATTCCAGGGCATTAAGGTAACTTCAGTCGGAACCTTAACATTTACCTTAAAAGTATCATCATTTGAATACTCCGCAACATCTGTTTGTATGAAAGTATGAAGGTGCGGACAATTACTCGTCATGAAAACATAATAAGTATGTTGCCATTAAAGTAATAATGCATTAAAAGCCCAAAGGAATAAATGGAATACATTAACTGCGTGCATCGCTAATGGTTTGCCATATCACTTGAATATCATTTCAACGTAAAATGGTTATTATAGAGCAATTGTTGCTATTTACATTGTTGTGCATTGCACCGTTTCATAACTGGATCCGTTTCTGTATGCATAATGCATGCATCGTGGTACAATGCACACTCGCATCCCTTTCTCTCTTTATATATATATATATATATATATATATATATATATATATATATATATATATATATATATATACATATATATATATATATATATATATATATATATATATATATATACATATCATCCTCTAAAAGTATATGGAAGTATTGGATTAGTTTATCTCATTCCTGATAATATTTATGGCGTTAATTCTGAATTCCTTAAGTTTCCTAAAATAAAAAAAAATTAGAGGAAGAGTCTCTCTCTCTCTCTCTCTCTCTCTCTCTCTCTCTCTCTCTCTCTCTCTCTCTCTCTCTCTCTCTCTCTCTCTCTCTCTTTTCTCATAATTCACATAAAATAGATATTGATCCCATGACTTGCAATAGGAAATATTTCAAATTGTTCCTTCAATACCCATCAAGGTATTATGCTGTCATCCGAGCTAAAGAGCAGCCTGAATAGAACCCACCTTTCATTCTCTGCATTTCTTCTGTTTTCCTTTTGCTTGCAAAGTTTTCTCTTTGCCTTTTGCGATTTTTCGTACCGTGCATCATCATCCTCCTCGCTGTTAATCAATGTGCATTGTAAAGATTGGGAGCTTTTCGGTGTAGCTCCAAGCAACTTGCTGTAATTGGGGGAATGCAGTTCCTTTTTGTATCTCTTATCAAAAGTTTACGTAATTTAGTTAATGATTTACCGTTTTCATTATGATGATGGTATCGTATTTATGATGATGATGATGATGATGTCACACTTATGATGACGATGATGATGATAATGATGTCACACTTATGATGATGATCCTGTCACACATATGATGATGATGATGATGATGATGTCACACTTATGATGATGATGATGATGATAATGATGTCACACTTATGATGATGATCCTGTCACACATATGATGACGATGACGATGATGATGATGATGATGTCACACTTATCATGATGATGCTGATGATAATGATGTCACACTTATGATGACGATGATGATGATAATGATGTCACACTTATGATGATGATCCTGTCACACATATGATGATGATGATGATGATGATGTCACACTTATGATGATGATGATGATGATAATGATGTCACACTTATGATGATGATCCTGTCACACATATGATGACGATGACGATGATGATGATGATGATGTCACACTTATCATGATGATGCTGATGATAATGATGTCACACTTATGATGATGATCCTGTCACACATATGATGACGATGACGATGATGATGATGATGTCACACTTATGATGATGATGATGATGATAATGATGTCACACTTATGATGATGATCCTGTCACACATATGATGACGATGATGATGATGATGATGATGATGATGTCACACTTATCATGATGATGCTGATGATAATGATGTCACACTTATGATGATGATCCTGTCACACATATGATGACGATGATGATGATGATGTCACACTTATGATGATGATGATGATGATAATGATGTCACACTTATGATGATGATCCTGTCACACATATGATGACGATGACGATGATGATGATGATGATGATGTCACACTTATCATGATGATGCTGATGATAATGATGTCACACTTATGATGATGATCCTGTCACACATATGATGACGATGATGATGATGATGATGATGATAATGATGTCACACTTATCATGATGATCCTGTCACACTATAGTCCATTTCTTTTAGCGATGCATATTTGCGCCGACTCGCAGCGGTGCCCTTTGAGCTCGGAAAAGTTTCCTGATCGCTGATTGGTTAGAATTATCTTGTCCAACCAATCAGCGATCCGGAAACTTTTCCTAGCTAAAAGGGCACCGCTGCGAGTCGGTGCAAAACATGCATCGCTAAAAGAAATGGACTATAGTGATGACGATGATGATGATGTCACACTTTTGATGATAATCCTGTCACACTAATGATGATGATGATGATGATATCACGCTTATAATGATGATCCTGTCACACTAATGAAGATGAGGATGATGTCACACTTATGATGATCGGATAAAGCATCTCTCCGGAATATCTGAAATCCAGACATTTTTCAGGATAACGGGGAAACTGCCTTTACGTTTGTTCCATTTATTATTTGGAATTGACATTTGGTTTGATTCACATTTTTTAGCTTTGATCCCGTGATTCTTCATGGGGAATACTTTGGTTGAGCGATAACACTTTAATATAAAGTCTACGGTACTGAAAATATTTTTTAAAGTACGAAAATATTTGGATACTCTGAAATCAAATAACATATATATATATATATATATATATATATATATATATATATATGTATATATATATATGTGTGTGTTTATGTGTACATATACATATATATATATATATATATATATATATATATTATATATGTATATATATATACATATATATGTGTGTGTATAAATTTATATATATATATATATATATATATATATATATATATATATATATATATGTATATATATATGTATGTATTTATGTATATATAGGTGTGAGATATATGTGTACGTGTGAGTATATATATTTATATATATAAATATATGTATATATATATACATATATATATATATATATATATATATATATATATATTTATATATATATATATATATTCAAATATATATGTATATATATATAATAATATATACAAATTCTTGTTCCTCATAAAGCGTGTATAGGATGCAGTATGGGGTAAGATACAATTAATTGAAAGCAATACAATATTCTTGATCTGCAGAAAATTCCAAAATAAATGAATTGTGAGCTGTAAGCTTTGCATAGCAATTCTGTCTTGGTGCCAGAAAGTATGAATACCAAATGAACATTCTCCTCGGATGCACTGCTACTCGTAAAGTCTAGAATTAGACCTCTGCTTATACATACAAGGTTTCTGTTTGCGATCTAGAACCTAATTCATTGCAAACTTCGCTAATTAGCTCCGTGATTTTTAGGGCACCTGAAGACGTATAAGTGCACCAACTTAATTTAAAGTCTTCGTCATTGAACGTGGTTGATGTACATTAACAATTTCAATCCGTTCTAAACGTACTAATGATAAAAAGAAGCACGTTGGTTTAAAGGCCGCTCGGGGATGGCAGAGGCAAGGGACAGCGACATTGCCCAAGCAAGCAGGGCCGATGTGGTAATGTCCCTGATTGATGATCGCCAGACAGAGGTACGAATCCCTCTCAAACTTGTTAGTTTCTTTAGTCGCTACAACCTCACCATCCTTGTAAGCTAAGGATGGGGAGTTTGGTGGAGCTTATAAGTCTATGTGCTAAGTCATTAGCAGCCATTGCCTGGCCCTTATTGGTCCTAGCTTGAGTTGGAGCGGGAGCTAGGGCGCTGAACATATGTGTATATGGTCAGTCTCTAGGGCATTGTCCTGTTCGATAGGGCGATGTCACTGTCCCTTGCCCCAGCCATTCATGAGTGGCCTTTAAACCTTTAAACATATGATCAGTTCCCAAACAGCCTCTCCACCCAAGCTACGACCAGGGAGGGCCAGGCAATGGCTGCTGATGACTCAGCAGGTAGACATATAGGCTATCCTTAGCGCACGAGGATGGTAAGGTTGCAGACACTAAAGGAACAAACGAGTTCGAGCGGGACTCGAACCCCAGTCTGGCAATCACCAGACAGAGACGTTACCAATAGACCAGATGAATAATTCAAACCACCGTTTACGAGATATTTTCTTTCAATATTCCGGATAACAAAAGATTAATCTTTTAAGACTATTTACAATGGAAATGGTCACCTTCATACTGAATAGTTCTTTTGAATTCAGTATTGATCTTAATATTTTTAGAGAAAGGTTAGCAACTGACTTTAAAGATTTAAAGGCCGCTCATGAATAGAAGAGGCAAGGAACAGTGACATTCCTCTATCAAGCAGGAAAATCCCCTAGATACTGATCATATATACATATGATCAGCGACAAACCCCCTCTCCACCCAAGCTAGGACCAAAGAGGGCCAGGCAATGGCTGCGGAGGACTCAGCAGATAGACCTATAGGCTCCCCCAAGGCCCCCCCCCCATCCCTAACTCACAATTTTCTAGGCACTAAAGAAACTATCGAGTTCGAGAGTGGCTCGATCTCCCGTCTTCATCGCTAGACAGGGACCATTTCCAATTGGCCACCCCGTTTTCCATATAAAGAAAATATTCAGTGAAAAACTGTGAAGATGGGGATGCTGCTTATGAAATTGCTATTTACAAGACTTCTGGTGTCTAGTAACACAGCCTTCAACATAATATTAAAGTTTTTTTTTTTTTTTTTAAACATTCTATTTAGTGTTGAGTCTTTCAATTGAATCTATCTATGGCGTATGAGTATATCTCATGTCTAGCAAGATTTGCCTGTTCTCTGAACGTGCAATTTTGAAATACCCTTAGTGAGGTTTATCTACCCTCATGCTACATTTGAATTATATTTCTATTTTATATAATATATGAGGTTGAATCAAATTCATTGATGCAGTCTATAGACAATCTCTAAAATATAGTAGCCTTCAACATAATATTAAAGTTTTTTTTTTTTTTTTTTAAACATTCTATTTAGTATTGAGTCTTTCAATTGAATCTATCTATGGCGTATGAGTATATCTCATGTCTAGCAAGATTTGCCTGTTCTCTGAACGTGCAATTTTGAAATACCCTTAGTGAGGTTTATCTACCCTCATGCTACATTTGAATTATATTTCTATTTTATATAATATATGAGGTTGAATCAAATTCATTGATGCAGTCTATAGACAATCTCTAAAATATAGTAGGGTGAGGGAATTTTGGACACCTTTTTAGTGACCTTTGTACAACATCTATATTAATAATTTATGACCAAATACCAAACATGTTTTCAAGAGAGGGAGGTCTCATCTATAAAAATGGCTTATTTCATAATTATCAAAGAATTAGAAATTCTCGTATTACAGTAATAAAAAAAATATCTCAGAGGCAAGGCAATTTTGGACAATGAGGCAATTTTGGACACGTCTGTATCTCCGTTAAGCACCAACGCTCAGTTGGGCAAACTATGACAATTTGTGGTCCCTATCAATATAAATATGCTAGAAAAAAATTATAGACTTACATAAATTTTTGTGTCCGTAATCCAAGATTGTCCAATTTTGCCTCGCCAAGAAAAAAGTGAGAAGTTTACCTGTCCAATTTTGCCTGACCATGGTTTTGAAAACAGTCCAATTTTGCCTTACTATATGGATATGTAAATCAAACTTTGTATTCGAGCACACAAATATACTTTTATGTATAAATATGCATATATGTAATCATAAAAATTCAAAATAAGACATAAGGGGTGCAGTAAAAGGGGTGTCTGCCCAAGGTGACACCCTAAAAGTGAGTGACACCCTGAGAGTTACATTAAAAAAAAGTTTCTTTCTAGCTCGATGGTTATGATATGATTTTCAAAAAGTTATTTAATACTGGGGACACTCTTAAAGCTGTTGACACTCAGGGGGTGAAACCTTCAAGAAGATTGACCAAAATATGGTAACATCCTCGAGAGGGGTGTCAACCCAAGTGTTAGAAATATCTAAAAAAAACCTCTACTATATGCATTGTTCCTATAATAATTCACATATCCAAATGAAAATTTCAGGAATTGAAATAGAATATATTTTCACTGTTCCTGCTAATTTCCATGTTGATAACTGTCATGTTGCCATTTTGATATGGTGTTAAATGGAGCAACATTAAAGGGAACAGCATGATAGATACATCAAGGAGGGGCGAAGCTGATCCCATAAACAATATTCGTCCTAAGTTGTACTTTTCCATTTTATTCTTATCATTGTTACCTCATACTATGAACGAGCCATCAAAGAGATACTTTTACCTACAAAAGAAAGGGATACAATAGAAGATTTAAGAAAAAAAGATGAAATGAAGAAAGATAAAAGGGAAAACACAAAGAGAGATAGAAACATGCCAAATCATGGAAATACAAAGCAACCAAATATCTCTCGGTTCTTTAAGAAAAAATGTCTGCAAACACTAACGTAAATACAAAAAAATCTAAATTGACCAGGGTAATAAATAGTGATAATTGAACTGCTAGGATAGTCCCAATAGTGAATGATAAGGATTTATTTATACCTAAAATAAAAGAAATAAAAAAGAAATTCAAATTATTTTGGAAGATATTAAGGATCGTCCATTATTTTGCATTGGTAGAGCAACTAAAGGGTTTTTAGAGGAAGAAGGAGGCTAAGTGACTCGCCTTGAGCTAGCTGCTTGAAGCCACTGCCTACATATCATCATCATCATCTCCTCCCACGCCTATTGACGCAAAGGGCCTCAATTAGATTTGGCTAGTCGTCTCTATCTTCAGCTTTTAATTCAATACTTCTCCAATCACAATATCCTACTTCATGCTTTATAGTCCTGAGTCTTCCAACTCTTCTAGTGCCATGTGGAGGCCAGTTTAAAGTTTGGTGAACTAATGTCTCTTAGGGAGAACAAAGAGCATCCACAAACCATCTCGTCCACATGAGGCGCTCGAGTAAAATCTCTAGTTTCATTTCTAATCCTGTCCTGTCATTTAACACCCAATATTCTTCTGAGGGCTTTGTTCTCAAATCTACAAAATGAGTTTCATTAATATACCAAGATTCACGACCATACAGTAACACCGATCTCACTAAATTGATATATAGCCTGATTATTATATGTAATTTTAGGCGACCTGATTTCCAAATATGACTTAACCTAGCCATCCTCTGATTTGCTTTTTTCAATCTTTCATTAATCTCAAATTCTAAAGCTCCTATATTAGATATCATAGTTCCTAAATATTTAAATAATTCTACCTCGTCAATCCTTTATCCTTCCAAAGATATTTCATCTTCCATTGCATATTCCGTTCTCATCATCTGTCTTTCTTCTATTTATCTCGAGCCCAACCTCATGTGATTTTTCATGCATTCTGGTAAGCAAGCTTTCCAAGCCCTGTGGTGTTCTGCTAATTAGGACAGCGTCATCAGCATACTCTAGGTCTCCTAATTTTCTGTTACCAATCCAGTCCAATCCTTCTCCACCATCCTCAACCGATCTATGCATTACAAAATCTATGAGGAGGATAAACAACATAGGTAACAACACATTCCCTTAGAGTTATCCACTTTTCACTGGAAATTCGTTTGATAAGACGCCACTAACATTAACTTTGCATTTGCTATGCTTATGAACAGACAATCAAATTTACATATTTGAGAGGAACTCCATAATGTCGCAGGATTCTCCACAAAATTTGCCAGAGCACATAATCAAAAGCTTTTTCATAGCCCACATATACCATCAAAAGTAGAATTCTATATTCTACATATTGCTGTACCACATGTCTTAAATGAAAATTTGGTCAGTACAACTTCTACCTTTTCTAAATCCTGCTTGTTCATCTCTCAACTTTTCATCAATCTTTCTCTCTAGTCTCTTTAGAATGAGCATTCTATATATTTTCATGACAGCTGACATGAGTGTGATGCCTCTGTAATGATTGCAATCAGTCAGATCTTTTTTTGTCATTGTCACCAGCACTCCTAGCTCCCATACATAAATCTTTGCCTCTTCACGCCTCATTCTACAAAATAATCTTGTAGGTAATCTGGGAGTTACTTCATTTTCAGGCAATATCATCTCAGCAGTTATTCCTTCGTATCCAGGGGCTTTCCATCTTTTGAATTTTTTTAAGAATAGCTTCGACTTCAAACACACCTCATCCATTCATGGGCACATCCAGGTCTTCATCAGTTTCAGGTATATCAACCAAATTATTCCCTTCGTATTTCCTATTCATGACCTCACTACAGTGTTCCATCCAACGTTACTTTTCTTCATGTTCTTTTGTTACAACAGATCCATCTTTGTTTTTGATGGGTATATGCTTCTTTTTTCCCGTAGAGATTTAATTAATAATTCCAAGAGCAATTCCTACAACAAAGCCACTCCCTGAATTCATAGCTTTGTCAGCCTCATCTGCTTTCCTGTCTAAATATTTTCTCCAATCATTCCTGATATTTCTTTTGACCTCACTATCAATACTGAAATACTTGGCATGCTCTGCCTTGTAATTTTCATGACTTCCTCGAAAACTTTAAGAAATCAATTTCTGTCTTTGTCTTCTTTTTATAGTATCCCAAGTATCATTTGATATCCATGGTTTTCTCCTTGTAACTGCATGTCCCAAAACTTCGTCTCTTAAAGTCTCTTAAGACTGTAAATCGATTCCTACATTCAGTTACAAAGATTTCTGTGCTCATCCTCTAGAAGCTTAGTTGTATTAAACTTAGGTATTTTATCTACATTTCTGTTGGGTTTTTCAGTTTTAATATTTGTGCGGCAATGAGGAGCTGGTGATCACTACCAATAACTGCACCTCTATAGCTTGTTACATTTCCCAGAGTCCTCCTTCTCTCTTTATCAATGACTATGTGAGCTATTTGCTATTTGTAATTGCCACATGGTGAAGTCCTTGTATATTTGTGGATCTCCTTGTGCTGGAAAAGAGTACCTCCAGTAAAAAGATTGTTTGTTGAACAATAACTTATAAAATGTGCCCCATTTTCATTTGCAACTTCGCCAAGATCCTCAACACCTATCACATTTTCTATCCCTTGATTATTACTTCCAACATTAGCATTGAAGTCATTAATCACAATTTTTATATCTCTCTAGGTTCTCACCTATTATACTCTGCAGTTCTTCACAGTATTCATCTTTCCTTTCTTCAGGGGAATCATTTGATTCGCCTTGGAAGATGGAAGCTTCGGGATCTTGAACCCTTCTGTGAAGCCTCTTCCCTTTTTGCCCGGCGGGCATGCTGCCATGCGTTTGCGGGGAGGGGAACGGGGCAATTTTAACCTGTCAAAAAGTTTTCATTCTTTTTGCCTCTCGCACGAGTGCGAAGGAGAGTACTGGAGCGTTGGCGCACAGGATGCTGCTGGTGCTCAGTTTCTGCTGAAGCACAGTTTTTGGTGACAGCTCAGAAAAGCACTGGCGCGCAGGAAACCAATGCGTTTGATGAATATACAAAGTATAGGCCAGACTATTTGGCCTCTATTTTGAGGTACCTTAACTCTAGCATTAGAGGCTCTATGACCTTTTATTTTGAGTTGCCATACTTCCAACATTAGAGGATATTTACGCTCTATTTTGAGGTGCCATACCTTTAGTATTAAGGGCTCTATGACCTCTATTTTAAGGTACTATAATCTTAGTATTATCTGTTCTTTGATCTCTAATTTGAAGTGCTTTACCTCCATTTTGAGGCTCCTTACTTTTAGCATTAGAGGCTCTTTGACCTCTATTTTGAGGCTCCTTACTTTGAGCTTTAGAGGTTTTTTTTTTACCTCTATTTTGAGGCTCCTTACGTATTGCATTAGAGGCTTTTTGACCTCTATTTTGAGGATCCTTACTTTTAGCATTAAAGGGTCTTTGATCTCTATTTTGAGGCTCATTACTTTTAGCATTAGAGGCTCTTTGACCTCTATTTTCAGGCTCCTTACTTCGAGCATTATAGGTTCTTTGACCTCTATTTTGAGGCTCCTTACGTTTAGCATTAGAGGCTCTTTGACCTCCATTTTGAGGCTTCTTACTTTTAGCATTAGAGGCTCTTTGACTTCTATTTTGAGGCTCCTTACTTTGAGCATTAGAGGGTTTTTTTTTTTTACCTCTATTTTGAGGCTCCTTACGTATTGCATTAGAGGCCCTTTGACCTCTATTTTTAGGCTCCTTACTTTTAGCATTAGAGGGTCTTTGACCTCTATTTTGAGGCTCATTACTTTTAGCATTAGAGGCTCTTTGACCTCTATTTTCAGGCTCCTTACTTCGAGCATTAGAGGTTCTTTGACCTCTATTTTGAGGCTCCTTACGTTTAGCATTAGAGGCTCTTTGACTTCAATTTTGCGGCTCCTTACTTTTAGCATTAGAGGGTCTTTGACCTATATTTTGAGGCTCCTTATGTTTAGCATTTGAGAGTCTTTGACCTCTATTTTGAGGTACCTTACGTTTAGCATTAGAGGGTCTTTGACCTCTATTTTGAGGCTCCTAACTTTTAGCTTTAGAGTCTCTTTGACCTCTGTTTTGAGGCTCCTTACTTTTAGCATTAGAGGGTCTTTCACCTCTATTTTGAGGGTCCTTACTTTTAGCATTAGAGGGTCTTTGACCTCTATTTTGAGGCTCCTTACTTTTAGCATTAGAGTCTCTTTGACCTCTATTTTGAGGGTCCTTACTTTTAGCATTAGAGGCTCTTTCACCTCTATTTTGAGGCTCTATACTTTAAGCATTAGAGGCTCTTTGACCTCCATTTTGAGGCTCCTTAGTTTGGCATTAGAGGGTCTTTGATCTCTATTTTGGGGCTCCTTACGTTTAGCATTAGAGGGTCTTTGACCTCTATTTTTAGGCTCCTTACTTTTAGCATTAGAGGGTCTTTGACCTCTATTTTGAGGCTCCTTACTTTGAACATTAAAGGCTCTTTGACCTCTATTTTGAGACTACTCACTTTTAGCATTAGAGTCTCTTTGGCCTCTATTTTGAGGCTCCTTACTTTTTGTATTAGAGGGTCTTTGACCTCTATTTCGATGCTCTTTATGTTTAGCATTAGAGGTTCTTTGACCTCTATTTTGAGGCTTCTTATGTTTAGCATTAGAGGTTCTTTGACCTTTATTTTGAGGCTCCTTATTTTTAGCATTAGAGGGTCTTTGACCACTATTTTTAGGCTCCTTACTTTTAGCATTAGAGGCTCTTTCACCTCTATTTTTAGGCTCTATACTTTAAGCATTAGAGGCTCTTTGACCTCTATTTTGAGGCTTCTTACGTTTAGCATTAGAGGGTCTTTGACCTCTATTTTGAGGCTTCTTACTTTTAGCATTAGAGGCTGTTTGACCTGTATTTTGAGGCTCCTTACTTTTAGCATTAGTGGCTCTTTGACCTCTATTTTGAGGCTCCTTACTTTGAGCATTAGAGGCTCTTTGACCTCTATTTTGAGGTTTCTTACGTTTAGCATTAGAGGGTCTTTGACCTCTGCTTTGAGGCCCCTTACTTTTAGTATTAGAGGTTCTTTGACCTTTATTTCGAGGCTCCTTGCTTTTAGCATTAGAGGGTCTTTGACCTCTATTTTGATGTTCCTTACTTTTAACATTAGAGGCTCTTTGACCTCTGTTTTGAGGCTCCTTACTTTTAGCATTAGAGGTTCTTTGACCTCTATTTTGAGGTGCTATATTATAGCATTAGAGTTTCTCTGACCTTTATTTTAATCCCCTTACCTCTAACATTAAAAGCTCTTTGACCTTCATTTTTGGGTGCTTTACTTCTAGCACTAGAAGCTCTTTGAGACCTCTGTTTTAAGGCGACTAACTGCTAATAGTAGCGGCTATTTGACCTCAGTTTTTAGGTGACTTACCTCTATAATTAAAGGCTATTTTTTATTCTTCTTCATAGAAAGGCTTTCCTTCTCTATTCTCTTCGAGATTTCAAGAGACATTTCAGTGCTGTTTGTCCTTGGTTCGTCAGATTCCTCGGAGAAATCGATGGTTTTCATGTCTTTACCTATAAGGGCGATGGGTAAAGACATAGATGCCATTGATTTCTCGGCATACACTATACGCCATCATACTAAAGTCAACGAAGAGCAACACAATATATTTACCAATGCCGTCCTGATATGTTCTATCTTCAATGCCGAATTTTGAAGAAACACACGTCGCTCACCGCTTTACACCAATGCAATCCAATTATAGGACATCTTCGCTAAACCGCAAGCAAATTATCCTTCAAGGCGCTTACATAATGATCTTCAAAGCTCGCCAACTTCGGCAGCACCTATCCAAACTATCTGTAGATGAAGGTGTTCCGAATAGCCTCCAGTTCATCCTTTAGCTGTAACAAAATTCTCACAGTCAGTTACCTGTTCCGCCAGAACGCGAGCGCTGTGAGTAGAGTGAAATCCTCCTCCCAATGTTCACTGCGTAAACTTCCATAGCTACAGTACATACAGATCGTGAGGTGTTGCAAGGTATGTTTTAAAAAAAAGAAAAAAAGAGAGAGATCAGGTCTTCGGACGTCTTTTGGAATCCGGGGCGGAGCCGTTCAGAACTGCTGCGGGAAGATTCCGTTCTGGAGTCATTCAGAACTCTATGCTAAGTCTACGGCTATTTCTTCTGAAGTCATTTGGCGAGGAGATTCAGGAAGATTTTCTTCCGAAATCGTTCAGAGATTTCTGGAATCATTCAGAATTCCATGCTAAGTCTATGGAAATTTCTTTTGATTCCTTTTGGAGATGCACGAAGATTTTCTCTCGAAGTCGTTTAGGACTCGCGAAAAATTCTCTTTTTTTTCTCTGGTTTCAATAGGCCCTAATAACTCATAATAATAATAATAATAATAATAATAATAATAATAATAATAATAATAATAATAATAATAATAATAATAATAAAAAGATGATGATGATGATAATAAATTACGTGATTTCATTTACACCTCCGTGAAGATTCCGCTCTGGACACATTCAGAACTCTATGCTAAGTCTATGGCTATTTCTTCTGAAGACATTTGGAGATTCAGGGTTTTCTTTCGAAGTCGTTCAGATTCGCATCTGGAATCCTTCAGAATTCCATGCTAAGTCTATGGTAATTTCTTCTGAATCCATTTGGCGAACCACGATTTTCTTCCAAAGCCATTTAGAACTCGCGAAAAATTCTCTTTTTCTCTGGTTTTAATAGGCCCTAATAACTCATATTATCAATAATAATAATAATGATAATAATAGTAGTAGTAGTAGTAGTAGTAGTAGTAGTAGTAGTAGTAGTAATTATAGTAATAATTAATAATAATTATAATAATTATAATAATAATAATGATTAATAATAATGAAAATAATAATTGATAATGATAATGATAATTAATAATAATAATAATAATAATGATAATGATAAAAATAATTAGTAATAATAATTAATAATAATAATAATGATAATAACTGATAATAACAATTAATAATAATAATAATTAATAATAATGAACAGTGATTTGATCTACTGCTCCGGGAAGATTCCGTGTTTGAGTCATTTTGAACTCTATGCCAAGTCTATGGCTATTTCTTCTGAAACCATTTGGAGATCAACGAAGATTCTCTTCTGAAGCCGTTTAGGACTCGCGAAAAATTCTCTTTTTCTCTGGTTTCAATAGGCCCTAATAACTCATAATAATAATAATAATAATAATAATAATAATAATAATAATAATAATAATAATTTTTGTAAGTAACAACCTGCTACCTAAAGCTCTCCACTTGGTTAATGCCTTTTCTGCTCTTGGTGTCATCATTATTCCTACCCCTTCTCTTCTAACTCCATCTGTTCCTTAAGGCCAAGATATCCAAACTATATTTCTTAAATTCATTCTCTACTAGCTGTAACTTCCCAGTTTGATTCATGGTTCTAACATTTCAATTACCAATTTTCAATTTGTCTTTAGTATTTTCTAACCGGGGGTTTCTTAGCAACCCACTACGCCCGGGACTGGGGGCAATTCTTTCATTTTCGCTTTCCATAGACTGACTAAATCCATCGAGGATTCATAGGCTAAATTCATCAAAGAATAGCCAGTTTCTTAGTGATGTGCAGCGCTTATCTAAATAAGGCAAGTGACCCCTGCCGGTCCATACTAATTCCAGTAAGATCAACTGCCGGGCATTAGAAGTAGAGGAGTATCCAGAGCACCAAACAGATACATACCTTTTTCAAATTACAGATGGAATTAATCGTCCTTTATTTATTGAACCCATGCCTCAAAGAGAATGTTTAGTGCCGTATTTAAAAGAACTGAAGCTGTTTTTTGAGCATTCGGTTGAATTAAATAGACCCGTCATATATTCAAGCATTTAAATTGTCACGTACATGGCTATAGTATATATTGAATTGTTCACCTTTATCTCCAATTTTGTACGTGTCCCTATCTTCTCATTAGTAATAGGTTTGATTATCATTTTCTATGAAAAGAAAACTTTATCTTTTTTATTTTCTTATAAATCAATATGATTTTCCATTGAAATAAATGATAGAAGATATTTTCAAAGAACTATCATTTATCTATATTTCTAGTTAATATTATTAGGATATATATATATATATATATATATATATATATATATATATATATATATATATGTGTGTGTGTGTGTGTGTGTGTGTGTGTGTGTGTATATATAGATAGATAGAAAGATAGATAGATAGATAGTTTACTAAATCTATTACTTGATAACTTAACATTATGAATTGATGTTTTTTTAAATTAAGTGTCCAAAATTGCCTTACCATTTTTCAAGGCGAGGTAAAATTGGACACTAGATATTCCATATTTTTTCATTCCTTTTTTATTTTAAACCTTCCTTTAACATCATCCACTAATTTCTTTTTAGAAAAAATAATTTCATGTATTATTTCTGAGAAACCCTAAAATGAAGGTGAGGCAATTATTGGACACCCATATTCAACAATTTATGTAGGGGTACTTAATACTTTTTAAAAACCAGACATACTAATATTTATAAAGTAAAAGGTTGGGCAATTTCTAATAGCATCATAGTTTTCGAAAATTATAAATAGTTTTAGAGATATTGTATCTGTCCAATATTTGCCCTACTTGTCCAAAATTGCCTCTGTCCAAAATTGCCTTACCCAACTATACCTGGAAAGTAAAGAATGACATCTTACCTTAAATCTCTTTCAGGTATTCCTTTAGTATTTTCTTTATCATTACTATCCTTATCATTAGCTAAGCTACAACCCTTATGGGAAAAGCAAGATGCTATAAGCCCAGTGGCCCCAACAGGGAAAATAGCCCGGTAAGGAAAGGAAAGAAGGGAAAAGTAAATATTTCAAGAACAGCAACAGCACTAAAATATATACTTCCTATATAGAATATAAAACTTTTAACAAAACAAGAGGAAGCGAAATTAGATAGAATAGTGTGCTCGAGTGTACCCTCAAGCATGAGAACTCTAATCCAAGACAGTGGAAGACCATGGTACAGAGGCTATGGCACTACCCAAGACTAGAGAACAATGGTTTTATTTTGGAGTGTCCTTCTCCTAGAAGAGCTGCTTACCATAGCTAAAGAATCTCTTCTACCCTTACCAAGAGAAAAGTAGCCCCTGAGCAATTACAGTGCAAAACAAAAACAGTTTATATATGTGATATTACTCTCTGCCAATCTTTTCGATGTTTGAATTCAAACCCTGTAATTATAATACAAAAGATATCCACTCTCTAATAGGTGTTTCATACTGATGGTTACAGGAATACTTTCTGATTTGTTTCCCCAAGACTAGCTTAGCAAGGAAAGTTCATTAATGCATTTCTACTCTAATGCTGGTACCAATCATTTCTCCAGTCTCTTCGCAATAAAGATAATGAATTTAAGTACTACATTAATGTTTACGAATTATTAGAATGCATAGAAGATAATGTATGTTGAATTTTGACCATTATAGCAACCACTTTGGAGATAATTTCGTTGATGATTCAAAACTGAAAATACAGCATTGCGGTAATAAATTTCAATCTATGGTATAATGAATTTTGTTGGATATAACAGGATTTCCGTGACATCAAAGTATACCCCCCCCCCACCCCCCACCCCTACCCCACCGAAGACTAAATGATACGCATTGTGAAGGATTCTGTAAAAGAAAAAAAAAGGGCATAAGAAATCTAACCATTGAAAGATAACACTTAATCTTTGTTTTTGGCTTAATAAAGATTGAATTTTATACAAGATTTTAAATGGAGATCTTGTTTTGAAAATGCTAACGTATGTTTTTACGTAATGTGTAAAAATTAGGCTATAAATGAAACGCAAAGAGTACCAATCATTTAGCTAAGTAACTTTTTTCAGTAGCATATTTTTTGAATTAATTGTAATTCCTCTTTTGGATCAACTGTAATTCAAAATGAAACACAGGTAATTCCATTCTCTTGATCTCATTTTCTCTTAAAGAGTAAGTATTAAGCAATGCCACACTGAAAATTACTACTACTACTATGGTGTTCTGCCATAGAGCAGGTCCTTTCATGGATTAGCCGCCATAATTCTCTATTCGTGATGTACCGCACGTGTTTCATACACTCTCATACACTCTAATGCCACCGCTTTTTCTTCATCTCTCGCTCTCTCCCGCACTGCTAATAAAAAAACCTGTTTAAGCTTGCCATTGCATGTTTCACATTTTTGGAATTTTTTGGGGTTGTTCCCCTCAACCGTTTTTATATAAGTTCTTGTTGAATGTAGTCAGTTACATTCACTTCGCCTTTTTCTTATTACCTAATAGCTTTTTGGTACCTTCCCACTCCCTTCAGGTCATCTCGCTTTGATATGACTTCCTTTTCCCTCTGTATCTTTGTCCTTCAAACTTACCTTCTATTATTATTATTATTATTATTATTAGTAGTAGTAGTAGTAGTAGTAGTAGTAGTAGTAGTAGTAGTAGTAAGGTTATTATTATTATTATTATTATTATTATTATTATTACTTGCTAAGCTACAACCCTAGTTGAAAAATCCGGATTCTATGAACCCAGGGGCTCCAACAGGGAAAATAGCCCAGTGAAGAAAAGGAAACAAGGAAAAATAAAATATTTTGAGAACAGTAACAACATCAAAATAAATATTTCCTATATAAACTATAAATAAAACTTTAATAAAAGAAGAGGAAGAGAATCAAGATAGAATAGTGTGCCCGAGTGAACCCTGTAATGTCTTTCAATAACACATCTCTTAAAATGTGTACTATTCATATTTTGCCATCTCTTTTCTGTTTTAATTATAATTCTCTCTTTTCCAACTATTTTTAGTACTTCAAACTAAGCGGGTCTTTATTTTTTCTTTTAAGGTAATGTTACTATTTCGTGAAAACGCAAATATTTAGTTCCATTTTGAAGGTGAACAATTGCTTTTTTTTTTTTTTTTTTTTTTTTTTTTTGCAGTCGTTTAAACAATGTAGACTTGCTTTGACGAATGTTTTAGAATCCCCGTTGTTTACAGAACCAACAAAGAGAATTCCATTAAGCATAATAGTAAACAACGGAGTGAAAAGGATTTCCGGTATTGTGGAGACCGAATGCTTAGCACTCCATGTGGCTGGTTAAAAAATTATGAGTGTCCAAATTTAAACTTGCTATCCCTTAAAGGTTTTAAAGGCCGTTCATGAATGGCAAGAGACAGTGACATTGCGCTATCGAGTAGGACATTGCCCTATAGACTGACCAATTGATCAGCACCCAAGCCCCCTCTCCACACAAGCTAGTACCAAGGAAGGCCAGGCAATGGCTGCTGATGACTCAGCAGATAGACCTATAGGCTCCCCCAAATCCCCCATCCTTAGCTCACAAGGAGGGTGAGGTTGCAGCGACCAAAGAAATCAATGAGTTTGAGCGGGACTCGAAACTCAGTCTGGTATTCACCAGTCAAGAACGTTACCACATCGGCCACCATAACCCTGTGGCTGGTTAAAAATCCCCCATCCTTAGCTCACAAGGAGGGTGAGGTTGCAGCGACCAAAGAAATCAATGAGTTTGAGCGGGACTCAAAACTCAGTCTGGTATTCACCAGTCAAGGACGTTACCACATCGGCCACCACAACCATGTGGCTGGTTAAAAAAAAATTATAATAGTATCCAAATTTAAACTTGCCATCCCTGAATGAAAAAATCTGAGTTTTGCTGTTATATTGATTCACTTTTTTCATTGAATTGAAAATGAGTCTCTTCTTTATTATGATCTTTGCAATCATAGGAATCTTGGAAACTCTATTTTACCAAAAAGAAAAAAAAATTACATTTTTTAACTGTTCCTTTGAAATCTCGCAACTCTTAGAAGTTAACAATATGGGAAGAGGGTGCGAATGATAATAATAATAATAGGATCATGACGATATCATATTTCGGAGGCTGAAGAGTACTTTTATACACATCCATATATAAGAGCATATATATGTACATGTTTATATAAATCTATGTTTATTTATATACATACATATATATATATATATATATATATATATATATATATATATATACATATATATATGTATATATATGTATATATATGTATATATATATATATATATATATATATATATATATATATATATATATATATATATATATATATATATATATATATATATATATATATATATATTATATGTTTATCATTTGGAATCACTATATTAGAGTTCTTAGTCATAATATTTTTGATAAAAGGAAAGTTTTTACTTACGCCGACGAAGTTAGTAGCAGGTTATGTTTAAGCTCTGTTTGCGTGTGTAGGTGTTTCTGTGGTTTTTAAGTGAACAGCTTCCTGTCTACAATTTTAATCGTAGAGTAATGAAACCTGCAGGGGATAACTGTTATGTAAAAAGCTTGATATGATTAAATTTTGGAAGGGATCAAAGGTCAAGATCAAAGGTCAAGGTCACGGTCAAGCAAAATGTCCAATTGACGTAATCAGCCAGAAGTCTGGCCATCGTTGTCACAGAGACTTCAAACTTGGTTCATATTTGAGCGTGGGAATATCCACGCCAATTAATACATGTTAAGGCCGAGCTAAAGGGCAAGTAATAAGCGGCCGTGGCGGAGGTCTGTGGTCTACTGAGTGGCCCTCTAGTATGCTATTTTTTCATTGTCTCACGTGTATTTGTATTGAACAATTTTTTGTCTTTTATATAATATTTATGCTGCTATGCAAAGCATCATTGTTCATATCCCCCAAATCCATCTTATATGAAGAGCTTTTTTCCTGTTTACCCTCTTTTAGAAAAATTATTCTCACTTTGGAACATTTTATGAAGAGGTTTGCAATATGTTCAATGGCAAATGGTATTTTTAGTTTTCTCTTTGACGACAGGAAGTAATTATGATATATATTTCTCAACTCACTAGATGGTACAAGATAACTTTTTTTGGAAGGTTTGTTTTTATAGTGAACGGTTCATCTCAAAACCGATGTTATGGTCACAAATAGCCATTATTCTTGGAAGCAATTATTACGGAATTATTCCCCCCCCCCCACGGCTGTTTATTACCGTTCTCTTTTAAATGGTAACCGGCAGTAAGCAAGCATCTTAATGTTAGTCATCTTATGCAATATTACACTTAACTTTATGATCGGTCTAGAAGTAACTGTACATTAATTTCGAGAAATATTTTCTCATACGTGTTTAAAAGAGTTGTTTCTATTTGACATTTAAACTGCAGAGCAGTTATGTTTCTATTTGTCATTTAAACTGCAAAACAGTTATGTTTTTAGTTGCCATTTAAACTGCAAAATGATTATGTTTCTACTTACCATCTAAACTACAAAACAGTTATGTTTTTATTTGACATTTAAACTGCAGAGCAGTTATGTTTCTATTCGCCATTTAAACTACAAAACACTTATGTTTCTAGTTACCATTTAAACTGCAAAATAGTTATGTTTCTTATCGCCATTTAAACTGCAAAACAGTTATGTTTCTGTTTGCCATTTAAACTAAAAAACATTTATGTTTCTATTTTACCTTTAAACTGCAAAATGGTTATGTTTCTATTTGCCATTTAAACTGCAAAATAGTTATGTTTCTAGTTGCCATTCAAACTGCAAAACAGTTATACTTTTCGATTTCCCATTTAAAAAGCTAAACAATAATATTTCCGTTTGCCATTTAAAATGCAGAGCAGTTCTGTTTCTATTTTCCATTTAAACTGCAAAACAGTTATATTTTTATTTGTCATTTAAACTGCAAAACAGTTATGTTCTTATTTGTCATTTGAACTCCAAAACATTTATGTTTTTATTTGTCATTTAAACTACTAAACATTTATGTTTTTATTTGTCATTTAAACTCCAAAACATTTATGTTTTTATTTGTCATTTAAACTACTAAACATTTATGTTTTTATTTGTCATTTAAACTACTAAACATTTATGTTTTTATTTGTCATTTAAACTACTAAACAGTTATGTTCTTATTTGTCATTTAAACTCCAAAACATTTATGTTTTTATTTGTCATTTAAACTACTAAACAGTCATGTTTTCATCGGCCATTTAACTGCTTATTCATATTTATCATAAAGAGAGATATATATATTTGGTATCAAAGGTACCATCTCACCGCAGAAAAATGGCATTTACGTTAAGGGTTCATAGTTGGTAAAAAAAAATCTACCAAATCATTATTATTATTATTATTATTATTATATTATTATTATTATTATCATTATTATTATTATTATCATTGCTTGCTTTCTTAGAGGAAGGTCGAAAAGTTTCCGTCGCCAAATCTTTTCCCGATGTTTAGTTTTTGTTAATTCAGTCTCTATGTTTATTTCACTTACGCCTCGTTGAGTGTATTTGATAACCAGACTGCGCAAGTGCTTTAATGTAATTATTCCCGCTAGCAGTTTCCTGGATTTACCACACGTGTGATATTTCCTGAAGAATTTGCGAGTGAGTGACATCCTTCGACGTGTTAGAAATGGGCGTTACTTTCTGCCGTCAATGTGATAGTCTTGGATTAGCCCATCTACTACGAGGATTTGGATTATAAGTGCGAAAACCCGCAAAGAAGTCTAGGTGAGTTGAACCTTTATTAACAGAATTAAACCATTCCTGATCGAACCTCGACTGCCTGTGGATAAGAATCTTTGGTACTTAACTGTTATTGCCCCACCACTAATTTCTGATAAACCCCAATACTATATTTTAGGTTAGGTTAGGTTACCTAGGTTAGGTTTTAATTTTATCCACTCAACGTAACCCAAACTAACCTAACCTAAAAAATAGAATGATTTATTGTTAATTTGTTCCCTTCATTTATTTATTTCCTTTCCTCACTGGGCTATTTTTCCCTATTGGGGCCCTTGGGCTTATAGCATCTTGCTTTTCCAACTAGGGTTGTAGCTTGGATAGTAATAATAATAATAATAATAATAGTGGTGGAGCAATAACAGGAAAATACCTAATCTTTATATGAAACCTACAGTTTTAGTTATGTTTTGTACAAATGGCATTCCCTTAAAGTGGACTTTCACTGAGGATAGCTGCTTATTTAGTTTCAGGTCATGTGATTGGGATTCGTGTATGGGTCATGTGTTAGGCAAACTTAATCTTATTCGTAAGCGTCATAATTCGGTGTGCTTTCACTCATGCCAGTTAACCAAAATCCATTATAGTCTTATACTGTGGTTTGAACACGGTATATTAAATGTTATTTTAATTCAAGTATAGCAATGATTAATAAATTCATCCTCCTTCAACATTAAATATACGATGACAAGAAAATGATGGAATGTAGAATTTTTATATTCGTCATTGGTTGCTAGTGTAGCTTGTATCGTACCAGGATATTCAGAATGTAGCGTGTATCCTATTAAGGATTTAGTTGTGACAAGGTGAAAAATATATTAGTGTATATTTTTCTTTTTATTTAAAGAGTAATTCTTTAGGTTGGTCAAGGTAGAAAATACATTATAGTTATATGAATGTCATAATACATTCAAAAGGGTACAAAACCTCACACACCAAACCTAACCTAACCTAACCTAGTGGTTCCCAGGTCACAGACCTAGCTGGGGGCAAGCCCCCGCCCCTGAAACCTTTTCCAACTCATAGACCAAGCAAGGGCAAAAAACCCGAGCTCCCTTGCCCAAATCATATGAACTAACATTATAGTTATATAAATGTCAGAATACATTCAAAAGGGTACAAAACCTCACACACCACACCTAACCTAACCTAACTAACCTAGTGGTTCCCAGGCCACAGACCTACCTGGGGGCAAGCCCCCGCCCCTGAAACCTTTTCCAAGTCATAGACCAAGCAAGGGCAAAAAACCCGAGCTCCCTTGCCCAAATCATACGAACTAACCGGAGCGAATATGTGGGAATCGTGGAATGTCAACAAATAAATTAGAAATATGTCGGGATCATGAGAAGCTGATATTTTGTGTAATTTTCCATGGATTTATTATGCATCCCAAAGAGTAATGTATGGAGAAGAAAAGGTTAGTTTTACCATTATTTATCGGTTCCCCAGAAAATATTTCCCACCCAAAATCTTAGATTTTGGGTGGGAAATATTTTCTGGGGATCACGAAGTATGAGTAGTATAGAAGCTACACCTAGTAGGAACAAGAAGTATAGGTAGGATATAAGCTACACTTGGGAGGAACAAGAAGTATAGGTAGG
>NC_090746.1:106924039-106943222 GCF_036898095.1 Palaemon carinicauda | reverse complement strand
CTACATTTGAATTATATTTCTATTTTATATAATATATGAGGTTGAATCAAATTCATTGATGCAGTCTATAGACAATCTCTAAAATATAGTAGGGTGAGGGAATTTTGGACACCTTTTTAGTGACCTTTGTACAACATCTATATTAATAATTTATGACCAAATACCAAACATGTTTTCAAGAGAGGGAGGTCTCATCTATAAAAATGGCTTGTTTCATAATTATCAAAGAATTATAAATTCTCGTATTACAGTAATAAAAAAAAATATCTCAGAGGCAAGGCAATTTTGGACAATGAGGCAATTTTGGACACGTCTGTATCTCCGTTAAGCACCAACGCTCAGTTGGGCAAACTATGACAATTTGTGGTCCCTATCAATATAAATATGCTAGAAAAAAATTATAGACTTACATAAATTTTTGTGTCCGTAATCCAAGATTGTCCAATTTTGCCTCGCCAAGAAAAAAGTGAGAAGTTTACCTGTCCAATTTTGCCTGACCATGGTTTTGAAAACAGTCCAATTTTGCCTTACTATATGAATATGTAAATCAAACTTTGTATTCGAGCACACAAATATACTTTTATGTATAAATATGCATATATGTAATCATAAAAATTCAAAATAAGACATAAGGGGTGCAGTAAAAGGGGTGTCTGCCCAAGGTGACACCCTAAAAGTGAGTGACACCCTGAGAGTTACATTAAAAAAAAGTTTCTTTCTAGCTCGATGGTTATGATATGATTTTCAAAAAGTTATTTAATACTGGGGACACTCTTAAAGCTGTTGACACTCAGGGGGTGAAACCTTCAAGAAGATTGACCAAAATATGGTAACATCCTCGAGAGGGGTGTCAACCCAAGTGTTAGAAATATCTAAAAAAAACTCTACTATATGCATTGTTCCTATAATAATTCACATATCCAAATGAAAATTTCAGGAATTGAAATAGAATATATTTTCACTGTTCCTGCTAATTTCCATGTTGATAACTGTCATGTTGCCATTTTGATATGGTGTTAAATGGAGCAACATTAGAGTGACCAGCATGATAGATACATCAAGGAGGGGCGAAGCTGATCCCATAAACAATATTCGTCCTCAGTTGTACTTTTCCATTTTATTCTTATCATTGTTACCTCATACTATGAACGAGCCATCAAAGAGATACTTTTACCTACAAAAGAAAGGGATACAATCGAAGATTTAAGAAAAAAAAGATGAAATGAAGAAAGATAAAAGGGAAAACACAAAGAGAGATAGAAACATGCCAAATCATGGAAATACAAAGCAACCAAATATCTCTCGGTTCTTTAAGAAAAAATGTCTGCAAACACTAACGTAAATACAAAAAAATCTAAATTGACCAGGGTAATAAATAGTGATAATTGAACTGCTAGGATAGTCCCAATAGTGAATGATAAGGATTTATTTATACCTAAAATAAAAGAAATAAAAAAGAAATTCAAATTATTTTGGAAGATATTAAGGATCGTCCATTATTTTGCATTGGTAGAGCAACTAAAGGGTTTTTAGAGGAAGAAGGAGGCTAAGTGACTCGCCTTGAGCTAGCTGCTTGAAGCCACTGCCTACATATCATCATCATCATCTCCTCCCACGCCTATTGACGCAAAGGGCCTCAATTAGATTTGGCTAGTCGTCTCTATCTTCAGCTTTTAATTCAATACTTCTCCAATCACAATATCCTACTTCATGCTTTATAGTCCTGAGTCTTCCAACTCTTCTAGTGCCATGTGGAGGCCAGTTTAAAGTTTGGTGAACTAATGTCTCTTAGGGAGAACAAAGAGCATCCCCAAACCATCTCGTCCATATGTGGCGCTCGAGTAAAATCTCTAGTTTCATTTCTAATCCTGTCCTGTCATTTAACACCCAATATTCTTCTGAGGGCTTTGTTCTCAAATCTACAAAATGAGTTTCATTAATATACCAAGATTCACGACCATACAGTAACACCGATCTCACTAAATTGATATACAGCCTGATTATTATATGTAATTTTAGGCGACCTGATTTCCAAATTTGACTTAACCTAGCCATCCTCTGATTTGCTTTTTTCAATCTTTCATTAATCTCAAATTCTAAAGCTCCTATATTAGATATCATAGTTCCTAAATATTTAAATAATTCTACCTCGTCAATCCTTTATCCTTCCAAAGATATTTCATCTTTCATTGCATATTCCGTTCTCATCATCTGTCTTTCTTCTATTTATCTCGAGCCCAACCTCATGTGATTTTTCATGCATTCTGGTAAGCAAGCTTTCCAAGCCCTGTGGTGTTCTGCTAATTAGGACAGCGTCATCAGCATACTCTAGGTCTCCTAATTTTCTGTTACCAATCCAGTCCAATCCTTCTCCACCATCCTCAACCGATCTATGCATTACAAAATCTATGAGGAGGATAAACAACATAGGTAACAACACATTCCCTTAGAGTTATCCACTTTTCACTGGAAATTCGTTTGATAAGACGCCACTAACATTAACTTTGCATTTGCTATGCTTATGAACAGACAATTAAATTTACATATTTGAGAGGAACTCCATAATGTCGCAGGATTCTCCACAAAATTTGCCAGAGCACATAATCAAAAGCTTTTTCGTAGCCCACATATACCATCAAAAGTGGAATTCTATATTCTACATATTGCTGTACCACATGTCTTAAATGAAAATTTGGTCAGTACAACTTCTACCTTTTCTAAATCCTGCTTGTTCATCTCTCAACTTTTCATCAATCTTTCTCTCTAGTCTCTTTAGAATGAGCATTCTATATATTTTCATGACAGCTGACATAAGTGTGATGCCTCTGTAATGATTGCAATCAGTCAGATCTTTTTTTGTCATTGTCACCAGCACTCCTAGCTCCCATACATAAGGCTTTGCCTCTTCACGCCTCATTCTACAAAATAATCTTGTAGGTAATCTGGGAGTTACTTCATTTTCAGGCAATATCATCTCAGCAGTTATTCCTTCGTATCCAGGGGCTTTCCATCTTTTGAATTTTTTAAAGAATAGCTTCGACTTCAAACACACCTAATCCATTCATGGGCACATCAAGGTCTTCATCAGTTTCAGGTATATCAACCAAATTATTCCCTTCGTATTTCCTATTCATGACCTCACTACAGTGTTCCATCCAACGTTACTTTTCTTCATGTTCTTTTGTTACAACAGATCCATCTTTGTTTTTGATGGGTAAATGCTTCTTTTTTCCCGTAGAGATTTAATTAATAATTCCAAGAGCAATTCCTACAACAAAGCCACTCCCTGAATTCATAGCTTTGTCAGCCTCATCTGCTTTCCTGTCTAAATATTTTCTCCAATCATTCCTGATATTTCTTTTGACCTCACTATCAATACTGAAATACTTGGCATGCTCTGCCTTGTAATTTTCATGACTTCCTCGAAAACTTTAAGAAATCAATTTCTGTCTTTGTCTTCTTTTTATAGTATCCCAAGTATCATTTGATATCCATGGTTTTCTCCTTGTAACTGCATGTCCCAAAACTTCGTCTCTTAAATTCTCTTAAGACTGTAAATCGATTCCTACATTCAGTTACAAAGATTTCTGTGCTCATCCTCTAGAAGCTTAGTTGTATTAAACTTGGGTATTTTATCTACATTTCTGTTGGGTTTTTTCAGTTTTAATATTTGTGCGGCAATGAGGAGCTGGTGATCACTACCAATAACTGCACCTCTATAGCTTGTTACATTTCCCAGAGTCCTCCTTCTCTCTTTATCAATGACTATGTGAGCTATTTGATATTTGTAATTGCCACATGGTGAAGTCCTTGTATATTTGTGGATCTCCTTGTGCTGGAAAAGAGTACCTCCAGTAAAAAGATTGTTTGTTGAACAATAACTTATAAAATGTGCCCCATTTTCATTTGCAACTTCGCCAAGAACCTCAACACCCATCACATTTTCTATCCCTTGATTATTACTTCCAACATTAGCATTGAAGTCATTAATCACAATTTTTATATCTCTCTAGGTTCTCACCTATTATACTCTGCAGTTCTTCACAGTATTCATCTTTCCTTTCTTCAGGGGAATCATTTGATTCGCCTTGGAAGATGGAAGCTTCGGGATCTTGAACCCTTCTGTGAAGCCTCTTCCCTTTTTGCCCGGCGGGCATGCTGCCATGCGTTTGCGGGGAGGGGAACGGGGCAATTTTAACCTGTCAAAAAGTTTTCATTCTTTTTGCCTCTCGCACGAGTGCGAAGGAGAGTACTGGAGCGTTGGCGCACAGGATGCTGCTGGTGCTCAGTTTCTGCTGAAGCACAGTTTTTGGTGACAGCTCAGAAAAGCACTGGCGCGCAGGAAACCAATGCGTATGGGGAATATACAAAGTATAGGACAGACTATTTGGCCTCTATTTTGAGGTACCTTAACTCTAGCATTAGAGGCTCTATGACCTTTTATTTTGAGTTGCCATACTTCCAACATTAGAGGATATTTACGCTCTATTTTGAGGTGCCATACCTTTAGTATTAAGGGCTCTATGACCTCTATTTTAAGGTACTATAATCTTAGTATTATCTGTTCTTTGATCTCTAATTTGAAGTGCTTTACCTCTAGCATTAGAGGCTCTTTGACCTCCATTTTGAGGCTCCTTACTTTTAGCATTAGAGGCTCTTTGACCTCTATTTTGAGGCTCCTTACTTTGAGCTTTAGAGGGTTTTTTTTTTACCTCTATTTTGAGGCTCCTTACGTATTGCATTAGAGGCTTTTTGACCTCTATTTTGAAGGTCCTTACTTTTAGCATTAGAGGGTCTTTGATCTCTATTTTGAGGCTCATTACTTTTAGCATTAGAGGCTCTTTGACCTCTATTTTCAGGCTCCTTACTTCGAGCATTAGAGGTTCTTTGACCTCTATTTTGAGGCTCCTTACGTTTAGCATTAGAGGCTCTTTGACCTCCATTTTGAGGCT
Source organism: Palaemon carinicauda (assembly GCF_036898095.1). Classification (NCBI taxonomy): domain Eukaryota; kingdom Metazoa; phylum Arthropoda; class Malacostraca; order Decapoda; family Palaemonidae; genus Palaemon; species Palaemon carinicauda. The sequence goes on along the minus strand of NC_090746.1, from coordinate 106,938,270 downwards.
TCTTACTTTTAGCATTACAGGCTCTTTGACTTCTATTTTGAGGCTCCTTACTTTGAGCATTAGAGGGTTTTTTTTTTTTACCTCTATTTTGAGGCTCCTTACGTATTGCATTAGAGGCCCTTTGACCTCTATTTTTAGGCTCCTTACTTTTAGCATTAGAGGGTCTTTGACCTCTATTTTGAGGCTCATTACTTTTAGCATTAGAGGCTCTTTGACCTCTATTTTCAGGCTCCTTACTTCGAGCATTAGAGGTTCTTTGACCTCTATTTTGAGGCTCCTTACGTTTAGCATTAGAGGCTCTTTGACTTCAATTTTGCGGCTCCTTACTTTTAGCATTAGAGGGTCTTTGACCTGTATTTTGTGGCTCCTTATGTTTAGCATTTGAGAGTCTTTGACCTCTATTTTGAGGTACCTTACGTTTAGCATTAGAGGGTCTTTGACCTCTATTTTGAGGCTCCTAACTTTTAGCTTTAGAGTCTCTTTGACCTCAGTTTTGAGGCTCCTTACTTTTAGCATTAGAGGGTCTTTCACCTCTATTTTGAGGGTCCTTACTTTTAGCATTAGAGGGTCTTTGACCTCTATTTTGAGGCTCCTTACTTTTAGCATTAGAGTCTCTTTGACCTCTATTTTGAGGGTCCTTACTTTTAGCATTAGAGGCTCTTTCACCTCTATTTTGAGGCTCTATACTTTAAGCATTAGAGGCTCTTTGACCTCCATTTTGAGGCTCCTTAGTTTGGCATTAGAGGGTCTTTGATCTCTATTTTGGGGCTCCTTACGTTTAGCATTAGAGGGTCTTTGACCTCTATTTTTAGGCTCCTTACTTTTAGCATTAGAGGGTCTTTGACCTCTATTTTGAGGCTCCTTACTTTGAACATTAAAGGCTCTTTGACCTCTATTTTGAGACTACTCACTTTTAGCATTAGAGTCTCTTTGGCCTCTATTTTGAGGCTCCTTACTTTTTGTATTAGAGGGTCTTTGACCTCTATTTCGAGGCTCTTTATGTTTAGCATTAGAGGTTCTTTGACCTCTATTTTGAGGCTTCTTATGTTTAGCATTAGAGGTTCTTTGACCTTTATTTTGAGGCTCCTTATTTTTAGCATTAGAGGGTCTTTGACCACTATTTTTAGGCTCCTTACTTTTAGCATTAGAGGCTCTTTCACCTCTATTTTTAGGCTCTATACTTTAAGCATTAGAGGCTCTTTGACCTCTATTTTGAGGCTTCTTACGTTTAGCATTAGAGGGTCTTTGACCTCTATTTTGAGGCTTCTTACTTTTAGCATTAGAGGCTGTTTGACCTGTATTTTGAGGCTCCTTACTTTTAGCATTAGTGGCTCTTTGACCTCTATTTTGAGGCTCCTTACTTTGAGCATTAGAGGCTCTTTGACCTCTATTTTGAGGTTTCTTACGTTTAGCATTAGAGGGTCTTTGACCTCTGCTTTGAGGCTCCTTACTTTTAGTATTAGAGGTTCTTTGACTTTTATTTCGAGGCTCCTTGCTTTTAGCATTAGAGGGTCTTTGACCTCTATTTTGATGTTCCTTACTTTTAACATTAGAGGCTCTTTGACCTCTGTTTTGAGGCTCCTTACTTTTAGCATTAGAGGTTCTTTGACCTCTATTTTGAGGTGCTATATTGTAGCATTAGAGTTTCTCTGACCTTTATTTTAATCCCCTTACCTCTAACATTAACAGCTCTTTGACCTTCATTTTTGGGTGCTTTACTTCTAGCACTAGAAGCTCTTTGAGACCTCTGTTTTAAGGCGACTAACTGCTAATAGTAGAGGCTATTTCACCTCAGTTTTTAGGTGACTTACCTCTATAATTAAAGGCTATTTTTTATTCTTCTTCATAGAAAGGCTTTCCTTCTCTATTCTCTTCGAGATTTCAAGAGACATTTCAGTGCTGTTTGTCCTTGGTTCGTCAGATTCCTCAGAGAAATCGATGGTTTTCATGTCTTTACCTATAAGGGCGATGGGTAAAGACATAGATGCCATTGATTTCTCGGCATACACTATACGCCATCATACTAAAGTCAACGAAGAGCAACACAACATATTTACCAATGCCGTCCAGATATGTTCTATCTTCAATGCCGAATTTTGAAGAAACACACGTCGCTCACCGCTTTGCACCAATGCAATCCAATTATAGGACATCTTCGCTAAACCGCAAACAAATTATCCTTCAAGGCGCTTACATAATGATCTTCAAAGCTCGCCAACTTCGGCAGCACCTATCCAAACTATCTGTAGATGAAGGTGTTCCGAATAGCCTCCTGTTCATCCTTTAGCTGTAACAAAATTCTCACAGTCAGTTACCTGTTCCGCCAGAACGCGAGCGCTGTGAGTAGAGTGAAATCCTCCTCCCAATGTTCACTGCGTAAACTTCCATAGCTACAGTACATACAGATCGTGAGGTGTTGCAAGGTATGTTTAAAAAAAAAGAAAAAAAGAGAGAGATCAGGTCTTCAGACGTCTTTTGGAATCCGGGGCGGAGCCGTTCAGAACTGCTCCGGGAAGATTCCGTTCTGGAGTCATTCAGAACTCTATGCTAAGTCTACGGCTATTTCTTCTGAAGTCATTTGGCGAGGAGATTCAGGAAGATTTTCTTCCGAAATCGTTCAGAGATTTCTGGAATCATTCAGAATTCCATGCTAAGTCTATGGAAATTTCTTTTGATTCCTTTTGGAGATGCACGAAGATTTTCTCTCGAAGTCGTTTAGGACTCGCGAAAAATTCTCTTTTTTTTCTCTGGTTTCAATAGGCCCTAATAACTCATAATAATAATAATAATAATAATAATAATAATAATAATAATAATAATAATAATAATAATAAAAAGATGATGATGATGATAATAAATTACGTGATTTCATTTACACCTCCGTGAAGATTCCGCTCTGGACACATTCAGAACTCTATGCTAAGTCTATGGCTATTTCTTCTGAAGACATTTGGAGATTCAGGGTTTTCTTTCGAAGTCGTTCAGATTCGCATCTGGAATCCTTCAGAATTCCATGCTAAGTCTATGGTAATTTCTTCTGAATCCATTTGGCGAACCACGATTTTCTTCCAAAGCCATTTAGAACTCGCGAAAAATTCTCTTTTTCTCTGGTTTTAATAGGCCCTAATAACTCATATTATCAATAATAATAATAATGATAATAGTAGTAGTAGTAGTAGTAGTAGTAGTAGTAGTAATTATAGTAATAATTAATAATAATTATAATAATTATAATAATTATAATAATTATAATGATTAATAATAATAAAAATAATAATTGATAATGATAATGATAATTAATAATAATAATAATAATGATAATGATAATGATAATTAGTAATAATAATTAGTAATAATAATTAATAATAATAATAATGATAATAACTGATAATAACAATTAATAATAATAATAATTAATAATAATGAACAGTGATTTGATCTACTGCTCCGGGAAGATTCCGTGTTTGAGTCATTTTGAACTCTATGCCAAGTCTACGGCTATTTCTTCTGAAACCATTTGGAGATCAACGAAGATTCTCTTCTGAAGCCGTTTAGGACTCGCGAAAAATTCTCTTTTTCTCTGGTTTCAATAGGCCCTAATAACTCATAATAATAATAATAATAATAATAATAATAATAATAATAATAATAATAATAATTTTTGTAAGTAACAACCTGCTACCTACAGCTCTCCACTTGGTTAATGCCTTTTCTGGTGTCATCATTATTCCTACCCCTTCTCTTCTAACTCCATCTGTTCCTTAAGGCCAAGATATCCAAACTATATTTCTTAAATTCATTCTCTACTAGCTGTAACTTCCCAGTTTGATTCATGGTTCTAACATTTCAATTACCAATTTTCAATTTGTCTTTAATATTTTCTAACCGGGGGTTTCTTAGCAACCCACTACGCCCGGGACTGGGGGCAATTCTTTCATTTTCGCTTTCCATAGACTGACTAAATCCATCGAGGATTCATAGGCTAAATTCATCAAAGAATAGCCAGTTTCTTAGTGATGCGCAGCGCTTATCTAAATAAGGCAAGTGACCCCTGCCGGTCCATACTAATTCCAGTAAGATCAACTGCCGGGCATTAGAAGTAGAGGAGTATCCAGAGCACCAAACAGATACATACCTTTTTCAAATTACAGATGGAATTAATCGTCCTTTATTTATTGAACCCATGCCTCAAAGAGAATGTTTAGTGCCATATTTAAAAGAACTGAAGCTGTTTTTTGAGCATTCGGTTGAATTAAATAGACCCGTCATATATTCAAGCATTTAAATTGTCACGTATATGGCTATAGTATATATTGAATTGTTCACCTTTATCTCCAATTTTGTACTTGTCCCTCTCTTCTCATTAGTAATAGGTTTGATTATCATTTTCTATGAAAAGAAAACTTTATCTTTTTTATTTTCTTATAAATCAATATGATTTTCCATTGAAATAAATGATAGAAGATATTTTCAAAGAACTATCATTTATCTATATTTCTAGTTAATATTATTAGGAATATATATATATATATATATATATATATATATATATATATATATATGTGTGTGTGTGTGTGTGTGTGTGTGTGTGTGTGTGTGTGTGTATATAGATAGATAGATAGATAGATAGATAGATAGATAGATAGTTTACTAAATCTATTACTTGATAACTTAACATTATGAATTGATGATTTTTTAAATTAAGTGTCCAAAATTGCCTTACCATTTTTCAAGGCGAGGTAAAATTGGACACTAGATATTCCATATTTTTCCATTCATTTTTTATTTTAAACCTTCCTTTAACATCATCCAATAATTTCTTTTTAGAAAAAATAATTTCATGTATTATTTCTGAGAAACCCTAAAATGAAGGTGAGGCAATTATTGGACACCCATATTCAACAATTTATGTAGGGGTACTTAATACTTTTTAAAAACCAGACATACTAATATTTATAAAGTAGAAGGTTGGGCAATTTCTAATAGCATCATAGTTTTCGAAAATTATAAATAGTTTTAGAGATATTGTATCTGTCCAATATTTGCCCTACTTGTCCAAAATTGCCTCTGTCCAAAATTGCCTTACCCAACTATACCTGGAAAGTAAAGAATGACATCTTACCTTAAATCTCTTTCAGGTATTCCTTTAGTATTTTCTTTATCATTACTATCCTTATCATTAGCTAAGCTACAACCCTTATGGGAAAAGCAAGATGCTATAAGCCCAGTGGCCCCAACAGGGAAAATAGCCCGGTAAGGAAAGGAAAGAAGGGAAAAGTAAATATTTCAAGAACAGCAACAGCACTAAAATATATACTTCCTATATAGAATATAAAACTTTTAACAAAACAAGAGGAAGCGAAATTAGATAGAATAGTGTGCTCGAGTGTACCCTCAAGCATGAGAACTCTAATCCAAGACAGTGGAAGACCATGGTACAGAGGCTATGGCACTACCCAAGACTAGAGAACAATGGTTTTATTTTGGAGTGTCCTTCTCCTAGAAGAGCTGCTTACCATAGCTAAAGAATCTCTTCTACCCTTACCAAGAGAAAAGTAGCCCCTGAGCAATTACAGTGCAAAACAAAAACAGTTTATATATGTGATATTACTCTCTGCCAATCTTTTCGATGTTTGAATTCAAACCCTGTAATTATAATACAAAAGATATCCACTCTCTAATAGGTGTTTCATACTGATGGTTACAGGAATACTTTCTGATTTGTTTCCCCAAGACTAGCTTAGCAAGGAAAGTTCATTAATGCATTTCTACTCTAATGCTGGTACCAATCATTTCTCCAGTCTCTTCGCAATAAAGATAATGAATTTAAGTACTACATTAATGTTTACGAATTATTAGAATGCATAGAAGATAATGTATGTTGAATTTTGACCATTATAGCAACCACTTTGGAGATAATTTCGTTGATGATTCAAAACTGAAAATACAGCATTGCGGTAATAAATTTCAATCTATGGTATAATGAATTTTGTTGGATATAACAGGATTTCCGTGACATCAAAGTATACCCCCCCCCACCCCCCACCCCTACCCCACCGAAGACTAAATGATACGCATTGTGAAGGATTCTGTAAAAGAAAAAAAAAGGGCATAAGAAATCTAACCATTGAAAGATAACACTTAATCTTTGTTTTTGGCTTAATAAAGATTGAATTTTATACAAGATTTTAAATGGAGATCTTGTTTTGAAAATGCTAACGTATGTTTTTACGTAATGTGTAAAAATTAGGCTATAAATGAAACGCAAAGAGTACCAATCATTTAGCTAAGTAACTTTTTTCAGTAGCATATTTTTTGAATTAATTGTAATTCCTCTTTTGGATCAACTGTAATTCAAAATGAAACACAGGTAATTCCATTCTCTTGATCTCATTTTCTCTTAAAGAGTAAGTATTAAGCAATGCCACACTGAAAATTACTACTACTACTATGGTGTTCTGCCATAGAGCAGGTCCTTTCATGGATTAGCCGCCATAATTCTCTATTCGTGATGTACCGCACGTGTTTCATACACTCTCATACACTCTAATGCCACCGCTTTTTCTTCATCTCTCGCTCTCTCCCGCACTGCTAATAAAAAAACCTGTTTAAGCTTGCCATTGCATGTTTCACATTTTTGGAATTTTTTGGGGTTGTTCCCCTCAACCGTTTTTATATAAGTTCTTGTTGAATGTAGTCAGTTACATTCACTTCGCCTTTTTCTTATTACCTAATAGCTTTTTGGTACCTTCCCACTCCCTTCAGGTCATCTCGCTTTGATATGACTTCCTTTTCCCTCTGTATCTTTGTCCTTCAAACTTACCTTCTATTATTATTATTATTATTATTATTATTAGTAGTAGTAGTAGTAGTAGTAGTAGTAGTAGTAGTAAGGTTATTATTATTATTATTATTATTATTATTATTATTATTACTTGCTAAGCTACAACCCTAGTTGAAAAATCCGGATTCTATGAACCCAGGGGCTCCAACAGGGAAAATAGCCCAGTGAAGAAAAGGAAACAAGGAAAAATAAAATATTTTGAGAACAGTAACAACATCAAAATAAATATTTCCTATATAAACTATAAATAAAACTTTAATAAAAGAAGAGGAAGAGAATCAAGATAGAATAGTGTGCCCGAGTGAACCCTGTAATGTCTTTCAATAACACATCTCTTAAAATGTGTACTATTCATATTTTGCCATCTCTTTTCTGTTTTAATTATAATTCTCTCTTTTCCAACTATTTTTAGTACTTCAAACTAAGCGGGTCTTTATTTTTTCTTTTAAGGTAATGTTACTATTTCGTGAAAACGCAAATATTTAGTTCCATTTTGAAGGTGAACAATTGCTTTTTTTTTTTTTTTTTTTTTTTTGCAGTCGTTTAAACAATGTAGACTTGCTTTGACGAATGTTTTAGAATCCCCGTTGTTTACAGAACCAACAAAGAGAATTCCATTAAGCATAATAGTAAACAACGGAGTGAAAAGGATTTCCGGTATTGTGGAGACCGAATGCTTAGCACTCCATGTGGCTGGTTAAAAAATTATGAGTGTCCAAATTTAAACTTGCTATCCCTTAAAGGTTTTAAAGGCCGTTCATGAATGGCAAGAGACAGTGACATTGCGCTATCGAGTAGGACATTGCCCTATAGACTGACCAATTGATCAGCACCCAAGCCCCCTCTCCACACAAGCTAGTACCAAGGAAGGCCAGGCAATGGCTGCTGATGACTCAGCAGATAGACCTATAGGCTCCCCCAAATCCCCCATCCTTAGCTCACAAGGAGGGTGAGGTTGCAGCGACCAAAGAAATCAATGAGTTTGAGCGGGACTCGAAACTCAGTCTGGTATTCACCAGTCAAGAACGTTACCACATCGGCCACCATAACCCTGTGGCTGGTTAAAAATCCCCCATCCTTAGCTCACAAGGAGGGTGAGGTTGCAGCGACCAAAGAAATCAATGAGTTTGAGCGGGACTCAAAACTCAGTCTGGTATTCACCAGTCAAGGACGTTACCACATCGGCCACCACAACCATGTGGCTGGTTAAAAAAAAATTATAATAGTATCCAAATTTAAACTTGCCATCCCTGAATGAAAAAATCTGAGTTTTGCTGTTATATTGATTCACTTTTTTCATTGAATTGAAAATGAGTCTCTTCTTTATTATGATCTTTGCAATCATAGGAATCTTGGAAACTCTATTTTACCAAAAAGAAAAAAAAATTACATTTTTTAACTGTTCCTTTGAAATCTCGCAACTCTTAGAAGTTAACAATATGGGAAGAGGGTGCGAATGATAATAATAATAATAGGATCATGACGATATCATATTTCGGAGGCTGAAGAGTACTTTTATACACATCCATATATAAGAGCATATATATGTACATGTTTATATAAATCTATGTTTATTTATATACATACATATATATATATATATATATATATATATATATATATATATATATATATACAGTATATGTATATGTATATATATGTATATATGTGTATGTATATATATATATAAATATATATATATATATATATATATATATATATATATATATATATATTATATGTTTATCATTTGGAATCACTATATTAGAGTTCTTAGTCATAATATTTTTGATAAAAGGAAAGTTTTTACTTACGCCGACGAAGTTAGTAGCAGGTTATGTTTAAGCTCTGTTTGCGTGTGTAGGTGTTTCTGTGGTTTTTAAGTGAACAGCTTCCTGTCTACAATTTTAATCGTAGAGTAATGAAACCTGCAGGGGATAACTGTTATGTAAAAAGCTTGATATGATTAAATTTTGGAAGGTCAAGATCAAAGGTCAAGGTCACGGTCAAGCAAAATGTCCAATTGACGTAATCAGCCAGAAGTCTGGCCATCGTTGTCACAGAGACTTCAAACTTGGTTCATATTTGAGCGTGGGAATATCCACGCCAATTAATACATGTTAAGGCCGAGCTAAAGGGCAAGTAATAAGCGGCCGTGGCGGAGGTCTGTGGTCTACTGAGTGGCCCTCTAGTATGCTATTTTTTCATTGTCTCACGTGTATTTGTATTGAACAATTTTTTGTCTTTTATATAATATTTATGCTGCTATGCAAAGCATCATTGTTCATATCCCCCAAATCCATCTTATATGAAGAGCTTTTTTCCTGTTTACCCTCTTTTAGAAAAATTATTCTCACTTTGGAACATTTTATGAAGAGGTTTGCAATATGTTCAATGGCAAATGGTATTTTTAGTTTTCTCTTTGACGACAGGAAGTAATTATGATATATATTTCTCAACTCACTAGATGGTACAAGATAACTTTTTTTGGAAGGTTTGTTTTTATAGTGAACGGTTCATCTCAAAACCGATGTTATGGTCACAAATAGCCATTATTCTTGGAAGCAATTATTACGGAATTATTCCCCCCCCCCCCACGGCTGTTTATTACCGTTCTCTTTTAAATGGTAACCGGCAGTAAGCAAGCATCTTAATGTTAGTCATCTTATGCAATATTACACTTAACTTTATGATCGGTCTAGAAGTAACTGTACATTAATTTCGAGAAATATTTTCTCATACGTGTTTAAAAGAGTTGTTTCTATTTGACATTTAAACTGCAGAGCAGTTATGTTTCTATTTGTCATTTAAACTGCAAAACAGTTATGTTTTTAGTTGCCATTTAAACTGCAAAATGATTATGTTTCTACTTACCATCTAAACTACAAAACAGTTATGTTTTTATTTGACATTTAAACTGCAGAGCAGTTATGTTTCTATTCGCCATTTAAACTACAAAACACTTATGTTTCTAGTTACCATTTAAACTGCAAAATAGTTATGTTTCTTATCGCCATTTAAACTGCAAAACAGTTATGTTTCTGTTTGCCATTTAAACTAAAAAACATTTATGTTTCTATTTTACCTTTAAACTGCAAAATGGTTATGTTTCTATTTGCCATTTAAACTGCAAAATAGTTATGTTTCTAGTTGCCATTCAAACTGCAAAACAGTTATACTTTTCGATTTCCCATTTAAAAAGCTAAACAATAATATTTCCGTTTGCCATTTAAAATGCAGAGCAGTTCTGTTTCTATTTTCCATTTAAACTGCAAAACAGTTATATTTTTATTTGTCATTTAAACTGCAAAACAGTTATGTTCTTATTTGTCATTTGAACTCCAAAACATTTATGTTTTTATTTGTCATTTAAACTACTAAACATTTATGTTTTTATTTGTCATTTAAACTCCAAAACATTTATGTTTTTATTTGTCATTTAAACTACTAAACATTTATGTTTTTATTTGTCATTTAAACTACTAAACATTTATGTTTTTATTTGTCATTTAAACTACTAAACAGTTATGTTCTTATTTGTCATTTAAACTCCAAAACATTTATGTTTTTATTTGTCATTTAAACTACTAAACAGTCATGTTTTCATCGGCCATTTAACTGCTTATTCATATTTATCATAAAGAGAGATATATATATTTGGTATCAAAGGTACCATCTCACCGCAGAAAAATGGCATTTACGTTAAGGGTTCATAGTTGGTAAAAAAAAATCTACCAAATCATTATTATTATTATTATTATTATTATTATTATTATTATTATTATTATTATTATTATTATCATTGCTTGCTTTCTTAGAGGAAGGTCGAAAAGTTTCCGTCGCCAAATCTTTTCCCGATGTTTAGTTTTTGTTAATTCAGTCTCTATGTTTATTTCACTTACGCCTCGTTGAGTGTATTTGATAACCAGACTGCGCAAGTGCTTTAATGTAATTATTCCCGCTAGCAGTTTCCTGGATTTACCACACGTGTGATATTTCCTGAAGAATTTGCGAGTGAGTGACATCCTTCGACGTGTTAGAAATGGGCGTTACTTTCTGCCGTCAATGTGATAGTCTTGGATTAGCCCATCTACTACGAGGATTTGGATTATAAGTGCGAAAACCCGCAAAGAAGTCTAGGTGAGTTGAACCTTTATTAACAGAATTAAACCATTCCTGATCGAACCTCGACTGCCTGTGGATAAGAATCTTTGGTACTTAACTGTTATTGCCCCACCACTAATTTCTGATAAACCCCAATACTATATTTTAGGTTAGGTTAGGTTACCTAGGTTAGGTTTTAATTTTATCCACTCAACGTAACCCAAACTAACCTAACCTAAAAAATAGAATGATTTATTGTTAATTTGTTCCCTTCATTTATTTATTTCCTTTCCTCACTGGGCTATTTTTCCCTATTGGGGCCCTTGGGCTTATAGCATCTTGCTTTTCCAACTAGGGTTGTAGCTTGGATAGTAATAATAATAATAATAATAATAGTGGTGGAGCAATAACAGGAAAATACCTAATCTTTATATGAAACCTACAATTTTAGTTATGTTTTGTACAAATGGCATTCCCTTAAAGTGGACTTTCACTGAGGATAGCTGCTTATTTAGTTTCAGGTCATGTGATTGGGATTCGTGTATGGGTCATGTGTTAGGCAAACTTAATCTTATTCGTAAGCGTCATAATTCGGTGTGCTTTCACTCATGCCAGTTAACCAAAATCCATTATAGTCTTATACTGTGGTTTGAACACGGTATATTAAATGTTATTTTAATTCAAGTATAGCAATGATTAATAAATTCATCCTCCTTCAACATTAAATATACGATGACAAGAAAATGATGGAATGTAGAATTTTTATATTCGTCATTGGTTGCTAGTGTAGCTTGTATCGTACCAGGATATTCAGAATGTAGCGTGTATCCTATTAAGGATTTAGTTGTGACAAGGTGAAAAATATATTAGTGTATATTTTTCTTTTTATTTAAAGAGTAATTCTTTAGGTTGGTCAAGGTAGAAAATACATTATAGTTATATGAATGTCATAATACATTCAAAAGGGTACAAAACCTCACACACCAAACCTAACCTAACCTAACCTAGTGGTTCCCAGGTCACAGACCTAGCTGGGGGCAAGCCCCCGCCCCTGAAACCTTTTCCAAGTCATAGACCAAGCAAGGGCAAAAAACCCGAGCTCCCTTGCCCAAATCATACGAACTAACATTATAGTTATATAAATGTCAGAATACATTCAAAAGGGTACAAAACCTCACACACCACACCTAACCTAACCTAACCTAACCTAGTGGTTCCCAGGCCACAGACCTACCTGGGGGCAAGCCCCCGCCCCTGAAACCTTTTCCAAGTCATAGACCAAGCAAGGGCAAAAAACCCGAGCTCCCTTGCCCAAATCATACGAACTAACAGGAGCGAATATGTGGGAATCGTGGAATGTCAACAAATAAATTAGAAATATGTCGGGATCATGAGAAGCTGATATTTTGTGTAATTTTCCATGGATTTATTATGCATCCCAAAGAGTAATGTATGGAGAAGAAAAGGTTAGTTTTACCATTATTTATCGGTTCCCCAGAAAATATTTCCCACCCAAAATCTTAGATTTTGGGTGGGAAATATTTTCTGGGGATCACGAAGTATGAGTAGTATAGAAGCTACACCTAGTAGGAACAAGAAGTATAGGTAGGATATAAGCTACACTTGGGAGGAACAAGAAGTATAGGTAGGATATAAGCTACACTTGGTAGGAACAAGAAGTGTGGGTAGGGTACAAACTACACTTGGTAGCAGCAAGAAGTATAGATAGGATACAAGCTACAGTTAGTAGCAGCAAGAAGTATGGGTAGGATACAAGCTTCACTTGGTAGCAGCACGGAGTATGTATAGGATACAAGCTACACTTGGTAGGAACAAAAGGTGTGGGTAGGATAAAAGCTAGACTTGGTAGGGGCAAGACGTATGGGTAGGATACAAGCTATACATGGTAGGAGCAAGTAGTATAGGAAGGATACAAGATACATTTGGTAGGAGTAAGAAGTATGGGTAGGATAAAAACTACACATGGTAGGAGCAAGTAGTATAGGAGGGATACAAGATACATTTGGTAGGAGTAAGAAGTATGGGTAGGATACAAGCTACACATGGTAGTAGCAAGAGGTATAGGAAGGATACAAGCTACACTAAGTAGGAGCAAGAAGTATGAGTATGGGTAGGATACAAGCTACACTTGGTAGCAGCAAGAAGTATGGATAGCATACAAGCTACACTAGCACCTGTCGTTGTTTGAAGTGACTATGGAAGTACTCGTATTATAAGGAAGGAGGTATGTCATCTTTCAAATATTAAAAAGTTCTTCTACTGGAATAGTGATACATAATATCCTGGGCATTTTCACTGCCTTGCCTCTGCCATTCATGAACTGCCTTTAAACCTCTAAATGGCTATTAATGAAAATCGTATATACTATTCATGCAATATAATTGATTTGATCATTTTCAATATATTCTTGTACTCGAATATTTTATATGATAATGCGTATTCTTATTGCTGAATTTTCATGATTTCATTGAGATAGTAGATATTGAAATTATATCAATGGGGGAATTGCGAATGTCATTTTATGATAAATATTCAATAAATCCAAAGGGAAATGGGTTAAGAGATTATTACGCGAAAGTATCTTGTAATAAAAGATGAAAATGGATTGAGGATGTGTGGGAAGAAAGAATTTTTCCTTTTATAAAATGAGCAATACCTCATCCCAACCCTCTCTCTCTCTCTCTCTCTCTCTCTCTCTCTCTCTCTCTCTCTCTCTCTCTCACACACACACATACTGTAACAGTGACACCCTAGTGACCTTACTATACACAATCACAGATTCTAGACTTGTCATATTACTTAGAATAGTGAACTCTCCTTCCGGACACTATTGAAAATAATACTGTTTTCAAGCATTTTTTGATAAACGAATTACATTTATGGAACAAAAACTGCCACTAGTCACAATGCACCTTTTCCTTTCATAAACATAATGTTAACAAGAACCATAGAAAATATAAATTTCTCTCTTCTATCAACATAATCCTAGTCTAATTGATAGATATAATAATTTCAAGTTGTAAAGCTTGATTTCCAATCCTTACAAAAATGTGCAGTACAAATTCTGTTGATGAATTCTTTCCAATTATCTATGGATTTCAAAAATTTATTCAAACTCAGTGGGAATTTACAACAATTTCCAGGTACCATTGTCTCAGCTGCTACGACACTCTTGTGGTAGGCGGATAAGGGTCTAAACAGAAAGGCGAGCTGAACATGACTGGTTTATTCATACGAAATCACAACCTTATATACAAGCGGT
>NC_090746.1:106887542-106897542 GCF_036898095.1 Palaemon carinicauda | reverse complement strand
CTGGCGCCAATCCTGGCGCCATCTGTATTCCTTGTAGCGTACACGAGGTGCTACAGATACTGTATGTAGGGAGGGGTCCTACAGCCCTTTCTTAGAAAGGCAAGGGGGGGTCCATCAGGACGACATGGCCATCTCACCCAAAAATAGATTTTTCGCTTCGCTCAAAATCCGTTTTTTGGGCTCAAGCCATGTCGTCCTGATGGAAGTGTACCAGAGCATTACTGTATCTGTGGATTCTCAGAACGTGCCGTACTCCCCGGAGGTAATTTTTTCCCGGTCGACTAGACCTAGAGACCTAAGATGTTACCGTTATACATCTTTTCAACTAACTAAAAACTATGTTAGAGCTTCCTGCCCCCTACAGGGAAGAGTCCTACTAGACTCTGGAAAAGTCTCGAAGAGTACATATATCTATGTATGAATACCAGGCAAGCTAATATAGTGGTCTCGCCCTATATTAAGTAAAGCATAGTTTGTAAAGGACCACTGCGTCAATATGAAATATCGACCAGTTTTCCGCACAATACTTGTATTGGACAAAGGTTTTATATCCGCATAGGAGGAAAACCAATGCAACATAGCTTGCATAAAGGAACAATTCTATTAGAATTATCCCAGATAAGGTACATATAATGAATGCTCAATTATACCAATAAATTGACACAGGTAAAGGAGACGCAAGGTTCTCAAGAACCAGATTATTGACAGGCAATAAATAGACAGGTTAACCACAATTATATATATATATATATATATATATATATATATATATATATATATATATATATATATATATATATATATATATATATATATATATATATATATATATATATATATATATATATATATATATATATATATATATAAGAAGAGGATAACCCAAAACTTTAAGCATAAGTATGATAGTAAACAGAGCTTGTTTGTCTGAAAGAAAAAACATTAGATGCCACTTTTAAGATACCGAGGTATCAAAGTCATAAAAGCCTGTATTACAAATCAATGACATTAGCGTTAGAAACGCTCGGCACACATGTCTGCACTTATGCTAGGTTCACCTTCGGAAATGGAACAGTCTGGATGGGCAACACAGTGCCCTCACTTAGTTTGTAGTCCAGTATGTAACTACACACTCACCCTGGAATTAATCGTCCTAATTAAGACCACTGTTCCTCGCAGAGTTAAACAGTAGGGTTAACACCGCGACCCACTGCTACCACAGATCTCTTTTAGTTCCTCTACTTGCTTCGCATAGTGGCGAAAGAACACTCTGGAAGACTTCCAGCCAGTGTATGAACGGAGATGTTCAAAATCCATACAATTAAAGAAATTTAAGAATGAGGCAACTTTCCTCGGATCGTGACCTGCGGGTGTATTGTCAGGATCCGCTCTGCGAATAAAATATGTGATTTTCGCTCTGAGTTGATTCAGAGATAAATTTAAGCCTGATGTTTCTCCCCTGAATAGTTGACCACCCTTGAAGTCTGAAGTTCTATGAAGATAGACCTTTAGGCATTCTACTGGACATAGAGATGCATCTTCTTTCAGAGGGCAGATTCTCCAGGGACCCCACCTGTTGGTGGGTAACTCATTCTTGGCGAGAAACGTAGGATCCGGAAACAGGTTCAGTTCTTCCCCATCCAGGAACTGAACACGACCTGCCTCTCTCGAGAGGCTACAATCTCACTAACCCTGGCCCCGGACGCGAGTGCAAAATAGGAAAATAACTTTTTGTGTCAAATCCTTTAACGCACACTCTTCATTGCTCAACAGAGAAGCGAAATGAAGAACTTGTCTAAAGACCATGAAATGGGCTTTGGAGGTGCTGAAGGTCTGAGCCTAGCACAGGCTTTCGGGACTTTATTAAAGATCTCGTTACCTAGGTCGACCTGGAAGGCATATAGAATAGGTCTTGTCAAAGCAGACTTACACGCTGAAATCGTGTTCGCTGCCAACCCTTGACCATGGAGGTGGGGAAAAAAGATAAGCAGAAGTCTGTCAAGATCTCCTGCGGAATCTTCGCCTTGACAAAAGGCCACCCATTTTCTCCAAGATGACTCATATTGCCTTCTAGTAGATTTGCATTTATATTCCTCAAGGAAGTCTATACTGGCTTTCGAAATCCCGAAACGCTTTCTCACCGCTGGGGAGAGAAAATCATGAACTGCAGGGTCCGGGTTTTCTGTAATGATATCGCGACATATCAGAGGACGTATTCTAGACACGTCACATGGCAATCTACAACCTGGACAGAGATTTCGTCTCGTAGGTGGTGATTGACGAGATACGAATTCGGGAAAGAAAAAGGGGAGCCGCTCCCAAGGCTTCCCTATCCCCCGATTCGTATGCATGCCTGGCGCCAATCCTGGCGCCATCTGTATTCCTTGTAGCGTACACGAGGTGCTACAGATACTGTATGTAGGGAGGGGTCCTACAGCCCTTTCTTAGAAAGGCAAGGGGGGGTCCATCAGGACGACATGGCCATCTCACCCAAAAATAGATTTTTCGCTTCGCTCAAAATCCGTTTTTTGGGCTCAAGCCATGTCGTCCTGATGGAAGTGTACCAGAGCATTACTGTATCTGTGGATTCTCAGAACGTGCCGTACTCCCCGGAGGTAATTTTTTCCCGGTCGACTAGACCTAGAGACCTAAGATGTTACCGTTATACATCTTTTCAACTAACTATAAACTATGTTAGAGCTTCCTGCCCCCTACAGGGAAGAGTCCTACTAGACTCTGGAAAAGTCTCGAAGAGTACATATATCTATGTATGAATACCAGGCAAGCTAATATAGTGGTCTCGCCCTATATTAAGTAAAGCATAGTTTGTAAAGGACCACTGCGTCAATATGAAATATCGACCAGTTTTCCGCACAATACTTGTATTGGACAAAGGTTTTATATCCGCATAGGAGGAAAACCAATGCAACATAGCTTGCATAAAGGAACAATTCTATTAGAATTATCCCAGATAAGGTACATATAATGAATGCTCAATTATACCAATAAATTGACACAGGTAAAGGAGACGCAAGGTTCTCAAGAACCAGATTATTGACAGGCAATAAATAGACAGGTTAACCACAATTATATATATATATATATATATATATATATATATATATATATATATATATATATATATATATATATATATATATATATATATATATATATATATATATATATATATATATATATATATATATATATATAAGAAGAGGATAACCCAAAACTTTAAGCATAAGTATGATAGTAAACAGAGCTTGTTTGTCTGAAAGAAAAAACATTAGATGCCACTTTTAAGATACCGAGGTATCAAAGTCATAAAAGCCTGTATTACAAATCAATGACATTAGCGTTAGAAACGCTCGGCACACATGTCTGCACTTATGCTAGGTTCACCTTCGGAAATGGAACAGTCTGGATGGGCAACACAGTGCCCTCACTTAGTTTGTAGTACAGTATGTAACTACACACTCACCCTGGAATTAATCGTCCCAATTAAGACCACTGTTCCTCGCAGAGTTAAACAGTAGGGTTAACACCGCGACCCACTGCTACCACAGATCTCTTTTAGTTCCTCTACTTGCTTCGCATAGTGGCGAAAGAACACTCTGGAAGACTTCCAGCCAGTGTATGAACGGAGATGTTCAAAATCCATACAATTAAAGAAATTTAAGAATGAGGCAACTTTCCTCGGATCGTGACCTGCGGGTGTATTGTCAGGATCCGCTCTGCGAATAAAATATGTGATTTTCGCTCTGAGTTGATTCAGAGATAAATTTAAGCCTGATGTTTCTCCCCTGAATAGTTGACCACCCTTGAAGTCTGAAGTTCTATGAAGATAGACCTTTAGGCATTCTACTGGACATAGAGATGCATCTTCTTTCAGAGGGCAGATTCTCCAGGGACCCCACCTGTTGGTGGGTAACTCATTCTTGGCGAGAAACGTAGGATCCGGAAACAGGTTCAGTTCTTCCCCATCCAGGAACTGAACACGACCTGCCTCTCTCGAGAGGCTACAATCTCACTAACCCTGGCCCCGGACGCGAGTGCAAAATAGGAAAATAACTTTTTGTGTCAAATCCTTTAACGCACACTCTTCATTGCTCAACAGAGAAGCGAAATGAAGAACTTGTCTAAAGACCATGAAATGGGCTTTGGAGGTGCTGAAGGTCTGAGCCTAGCACAGGCTTTCGGGACTTTATTAAAGATCTCGTTACCTAGGTCGACCTGGAAGGCATATAGAATAGGTCTTGTCAAAGCAGACTTACACGCTGAAATCGTGTTCGCTGCCAACCCTTGACCATGGAGGTGGGGAAAAAAGATAAGCAGAAGTCTGTCAAGATCTCCTGCGGAATCTTCGCCTTGACAAAAGGCCACCCATTTTCTCCAAGATGACTCATATTGCCTTCTAGTAGATTTGCATTTATATTCCTCAAGGAAGTCTATACTGGCTTTCGAAATCCCGAAACGCTTTCTCACCGCTAGGGAGAGAAAATCATGAACTGCAGGGTCCGGGTTTTCTGTAATGATATCGCGACATATCAGAGGACGTATTCTAGACACGTCACATGGCAATCTACAACCTGGACAGAGATTTCGTCTCGTAGGTGGTGATTGACGAGATACGAATTCGGGAAAGAAAAAGGGGAGCCGCTCCCAAGGCTTCCCTATCCCCCGATTCGTATGCGTGCCTGGCGCCAATCCTGGCGCCATCTGTATTCCTTGTAGCGTACACGAGGTGCTACAGATACTGTATGTAGGGAGGGGTCCTACAGCCCTTTCTTAGAAAGGCAAGGGGGGGTCCATCAGGACGACATGGCCATCTCACCCAAAAATAGATTTTTCGCTTCGCTCAAAATCCGTTTTTTGGGCTCAAGCCATGTCGTCCTGATGGAAGTGTACCAGAGCATTACTGTATCTGTGGATTCTCAGAACGTGCCGTACTCCCCGGAGGTAATTTTTTCCCGGTCGACTAGACCTAGAGACCTAAGATGTTACCGTTATACATCTTTTCAACTAACTAAAAACTATGTTAGAGCTTCCTGCCCCCTACAGGGAAGAGTCCTACTAGACTCTGGAAAAGTCTCGAAGAGTACATATATCTATGTATGAATACCAGGCAAGCTAATATAGTGGTCTCGCCCTATATTAAGTAAAGCATAGTTTGTAAAGGACCACTGCGTCAATATGAAATATCGACCAGTTTTCCGCACAATACTTGTATTGGACAAAGGTTTTATATCCGCATAGGAGGAAAACCAATGCAACATAGCTTGCATAAAGGAACAATTCTATTAGAATTATCCCAGATAAGGTACATAGAATGAATGCTCAATTATACCAATAAATTGACACAGGTAAAGGAGACGCAAGGTTCTCAAGAACCAGATTATTGACAGGCAATAAATAGACAGGTTAACCACAATTATATATATATATATATATATATATATATATATATATATATATATATATATATATATATATATATATATATATATATATATATATATATATATATATATATATATATATATATATATATATATATATATATATATATATATAAGAAGAGGATAACCCAAAACTTTAAGCATAAGTATGATAGTAAACAGAGCTTGTTTGTCTGAAAGAAAAAACATTAGATGCCACTTTTAAGATACCGAGGTATCAAAGTCATAAAAGCCTGTATTACAAATCAATGACATTAGCGTTAGAAACGCTCGGCACACATGTCTGCACTTATGCTAGGTTCACCTTCGGAAATGGAACAGTCTGGATGGGCAACACAGTGCCCTCACTTAGTTTGTAGTACAGTATGTAACTACACACTCACCCTGGAATTAATCGTCCCAATTAAGACCACTGTTCCTCGCAGAGTTAAACAGTAGGGTTAACACCGCGACCCACTGCTACCACAGATCTCTTTTAGTTCCTCTACTTGCTTCGCATAGTGGCGAAAGAACACTCTGGAAGACTTCCAGCCAGTGTATGAACGGAGATGTTCAAAATCCATACAATTAAAGAAATTTAAGAATGAGGCAACTTTCCTCGGATCGTGACCTGCGGGTGTATTGTCAGGATCCGCTCTGCGAATAAAATATGTGATTTTCGCTCTGAGTTGATTCAGAGATAAATTTAAGCCTGATGTTTCTCCCCTGAATAGTTGACCACCCTTGAAGTCTGAAGTTCTATGAAGATAGACCTTTAGGCATTCTACTGGACATAGAGATGCATCTTCTTTCAGAGGGCAGATTCTCCAGGGACCCCACCTGTTGGTGGGTAACTCATTCTTGGCGAGAAACGTAGGATCCGGAAACAGGTTCAGTTCTTCCCCATCCAGGAACTGAACACGACCTGCCTCTCTCGAGAGGCTACAATCTCACTAACCCTGGCCCCGGACGCGAGTGCAAAATAGGAAAATAACTTTTTGTGTCAAATCCTTTAACGCACACTCTTCATTGCTCAACAGAGAAGCGAAATGAAGAACTTGTCTAATGACCATGAAATGGGCTTTGGAGGTGCTGAAGGTCTGAGCCTAGCACAGGCTTTCGGGACTTTATTAAAGATCTCGTTACCTAGGTCGACCTGGAAGGCATATAGAATAGGTCTTGTCAAAGCAGACTTACACGCTGAAATCGTGTTCGCTGCCAACCCTTGACCATGGAGGTGGGGAAAAAAGATAAGCAGAAGTCTGTCAAGATCTCCTGCGGAATCTTCGCCTTGACAAAAGGCCACCCATTTTCTCCAAGATGACTCATATTGCCTTCTAGTAGATTTGCATTTATATTCCTCAAGGAAGTCTATACTGGCTTTCGAAATCCCGAAACGCTTTCTCACCGCTGGGGAGAGAAAATCATGAACTGCAGGGTCCGGGTTTTCTGTAATGAAGCGCAGACAGTTGACTTCTGGACTCGCTGGGTCAGAACTGGATCTGGTAGTGGTACAAACTTCAGCTACAGTTCCAATGCCAGGAGGAACCACACGCTGTTCGGCCACTTGTGGGCCACTATTGCCGCTACCCTTTGAAGGATCTCAGTTTGTTGAGGACCCTCAACAGATGGTTGTGAGGAGGGAACAGATAAATCTTGGACCATCTGTTCCAGTCGAGGGACATCGCGTCCACTGCTTCCGCTAAGGGGTCCTCGTACGGGGCACGTACAGGGGCAACTTCTTGTTGTCTTTCGTCGCAAAGAGGTCTATCTGCAGTTCTGGGACTGATTCAGAATGAAGGAGAATGATCCTGCGTCTAAGGACCATTCCGACTCTATCGGTGTGAACCTGGATAGAGCGTCCGCTGTCACATTGCGGACTCCTTGAAGGTGAACTGCCGACAGGTACCACTTCTTCTTTTCTGCCAATCGGAAGACGGCCAACATCACCTGGTTGAGAGGTGGTGACCTCGATCCTTGTCGATTCAAGTATCTTACAACTACCTCGCTGTCTATTACCACTTTATGTGGAACGAATGACGCGGGGAGACTTTCTTTAAGGTAAGGAACACTGCCCTAGCTTCTAGAAAGTTTTATGAGAAAGGTCTTGAATAGCCTGGACCAAGTCCCCTGGACTTTTTTCCGATGAGAATGACCTCCCCATCCCTCCTTTGAGGCGTCTGAGTGAATCGTCACCGACGGGGGAGGTGGCTGAAGAAGAACCTGACTTCTTTAGATGTCTGGCTTGGGACCAAGGCCTGAGAAGAGTACTTAGCCGAAGCGGCTGGTCTTCTCAGATCTCTTCACGCGTTTGATGCATAACTTCTCCAAACTCCGATTGCATCCTTTAGCTGTGCTCTTAGCACTGGGTCTGTCACCGAAGCAAACTGGAGAGAACGCAGTACTCTCTCCTGCTTGTGTCTTGATATCCTTTCGGAATCTTGAAGTCTCTTGACAGAACCCGCTATCTCCTTCCTTTTCTTCGCCGGGGTGGAGAAACAGTGTGACAAAAGGTCCCAGTGGATCTTAGCCACTAGAACTTTTGAGATGGAGAAAGTCGAGACTTTTTCTGTTGATCTTGAAGCCTAGGTACTCTAGGAATTGGACCACTTGACTGGAAGCTTGCAAGCATTCTGTCTCGGATGCTGCCCACACCAACCAGTCGTCCAGGTAGGCTACTACCTGAATTCCCTTTAGGCGAAATTGTTTGAGAGCTACGCTCGCAAGCTTCGTAAAAATCCTTGGGGCTATGTTTAGCCCGAATGGCATGGCTCCGAAGGCGTATAGTCTTCATTGTAGCCTGAACCCTAGGTAGGGGGAGAGTCGATGGCTAATTGGAATGTGCTAGTAGGCGTCTGACAAGTCTATAGAGACGGAATATGCCCTCTTGGGCAGTAAGGTCCTTATGTGTTGCAGTGTTAGCATTTTGAATTTGCAATTCACTATGAACTTGTTAAGTGGCGGCAAGTCCAGAATGACTCTGAGCTTTTCCGAGTCTTTCTTGGGAACACAAAACAGCCTCCCTTAAAAATTGATGGGCTTCACCCTTTTTCTCCAACCGTTCTTGAACGTACTCCTCCATAACGGGGGTGGAGTGTTGGAAAAACCGAAGGTACGGGGGTGGAGTGCTGTACCAGCTCCCGCCCAGTCCATTCTTGAGTAGGCTGTGGGCCCAGGGATTGAAGGTCCACTGATCCCGAAATTTCTGAAGTCTCCCTCCTACCGGTATCACCTCACTTGGACTGCCGTCCTTAGGTCTTGCCTTCCTGACCACGACCACCCCTGAATCCCCTTCCCCTTGAGGGGCGTCTAGACGAGCCTCTGGCTGCTCCTCTAGGCTTTGCTCGAAAGGAAGTAGACTGCCCTTCGAACGCTGGGGTGAATGCCGTGGACTGTGTCGACACGGCCTGGGGTACCCACTGAAAGGTGGTCGGGGTTTGTGCCACGATCTGGGGCACTGGGGGCAATGGCAATTGCAGTTGCTGTTGCTGTCTAAGAGGCTTGGCTGGCCGAGACGGTAGCCTAGTCCTCATAGTCTTCCTCTTTGGTTGAGGACCCTCATCCGGGGAAGACTTTCTTTTGATAGCCAGGCCCCACTTCTGGAGAAGGTTTCTATTCTCCAAGGCGGCTTTATCAAAAACTTCTTTGACCAATTCGGTAGGGAAAAAGGTCTTTTCCCCAAATGTTGGAGGAGATTAGTTTCTTTAGCTCGTGCCTCACCGTAGCCGAGGTAAACACGAACTCCCTACAAGCTCTCCTTGCCTTGACGAAGCCATAAAGGTCCTTCGTCACTGTGGCCAGATGAGGCTTGGCCACTACCATGAACATTTCATGGACCTTGGGGTCACTTGCCATCGTCTCGAGAGTAGTCTGAAGAGACATTGAGGCAGTCAGTCTTTCTTTTGTATCGAACTCACTTCGCAAAAGAAAGTCAGACAGCTTAGGGAGGTCCTTGCCGAACTGACGTCCGGCAATATCAGCCTCCAACTTTCCCACTGAGAACGTAAGATGGACGTCCTTCCAGTCTTTGTGGTCCATAGGCAGGGCCAGCGACAAGGGTTTACACTCCTCTAGGGAGGGGCAAGACTTGCCGGCCTCGATTGCTTTTAGTACAGCCAGAAACCCTTTCTGTAAAAGGGGGAAGGCTCTAGTAGGCGAGGACACAAAGGAAGGGAGCTTCCTATTCAATGCAGCTAACCTTTGAGTTAGAGAAGCCCCTCTCTTTCATCGAGGATGAAAGTAGAGCTTGAGCCTTAGCATGGTCCATCACTATGACCTCCTTCGGCT
This sequence comes from Palaemon carinicauda, assembly GCF_036898095.1. Lineage (NCBI taxonomy): Eukaryota > Metazoa > Arthropoda > Malacostraca > Decapoda > Palaemonidae > Palaemon > Palaemon carinicauda. Next base: position 106,887,814 of record NC_090746.1, on the reverse strand, counting down.
CTGTCTCCTTCTTTGAAGCTGGTTCCTTTCTCAGCCGGACATAACAGTCCGGATATGACCCTTTGCTGGGCCAGAATTCCACCCTCCAGGGGAACTGAGCCCAGCTTATCCGAGATGACGATCTTTCCAGTCGTCATCGGCATGTGCTCAGCATACCTCCATGGGTTAGCATCTGAGCACAAGGGAAGGTCTTTCACATTGAGCTTTTTCTGGGGCCCATGAGATTCTGCAAGGCACTGCATTCGCAGTTCCATTGCAGCCGCCTTCTCCTG
>NC_090746.1:106883336-106887042 GCF_036898095.1 Palaemon carinicauda | reverse complement strand
TCAAGGTATTTCAAGAACATATTCAAAATAGATCAGATAAGAAGGACTTCTGTTTTAGACTAAATAAAAGATTGAGTGTACTGTAAGGCTTCTTAATAATGGAATTCCAACAAGATAACTCACCTGACAAAAATTGATGTTAGGTTCAGAAAAGAGAAGTGTTGCATGATTTAAGTGACGAACATTTTATTCCAACCTTTTTAGATTACAAAATACAGATTTGATATAAGATATCCTTTTTAAAAACTATCCACAAATCGAGAAAAATATTCGCAACGCAATTATTCAGGAATAAGACCTGTCACTCCACATACAACAATCGCATATCGCTGATATCAATAAGCAAAGTCGAGATTCTGTTAAAGATATCGGATTCAGACGTGCAGTTCATACAGTGATGGTTTGATTTGGAAGTTTATCATATTTACCATGATAAACTCATTCTGTTATCACACTTGCAGTGCACTGAGTGAAATCAAATTGAAACTCGGTACCTTTCAGAATTAAAAATGTGATTGTTTAATTTTTATTCCACTTAAAACACAAGGGATACACATATGAATATAAAATTATTGATATTGATATACATATATATATAAATATATAAATATATACATATATATATATATATATATATATATATATGGAGTGAAGAAAGCTCTGGGTGATAGGAGGATAGATGTGAGAGATGCAAGAGAGCGTGCTAGAAATAGGAATGAATGGCGAGCGATTGTGACAGTTCCGGTAGGCCCTGCTGCTTCCTCCGGTGCCTTAGATGACCGCGGATTTAGTAGCAGTAGGGGATTCAGCACTATAAAGCTTCATCTATGGTGGACAACGGGGGAGGGTGGGCTGTGGCACCCTAGCAGTACCAGTCGAACTCGGTTGAGTCCCTTGTCAGGCTGGGAGGAACGTAGAGAGGAGAGGTCCCGTTTTTTGTTTCATTTGTTTGATGTTGGCTACCCCCCAAAAATGGGGGAAGTGCCTTGGTATAAATATGTATGTATGTATGTATGTATGTATGTATATATATATATATATATTTATATATATATATATATATATATATATATATACAGTAATCAAAAGAAATTTTCCCCCAAATAGTGGAATAGCTAACATTAAATTTCCCTCATCAATTAATTAAGAAACATGGCTCGTTTGTCAAGTAATATAGCAGAGATAAGCTAATGGGTTTAGATGTCTAAGCTGCCCCACATAGGCATATGAATTGGTAGGATTTAATTCTTATACCTGACTTGACCGGATTTAATAGGACCCTCTGTGAAGTGGAATTTATGTAGGAGAGAGAGAGAGAGAGAGAGAGAGAGAGAGAGAGAGAGAGAGAGAAAGAGAGAGAATTCTTGTTTAAATTCTGATATATAAAAGTTTTAGACATGGAGAGAGCAAGAGAGAGGGTAAGTTTTTCGTCTAAATTCAGATACATGAATGTTGTAGAGAGAGAGAGAGAGAGAGAGAGAGAGAGAGAGAGAGAGAGAATTCTTGTTTAAATTCTGATATATAAAAGTTTCAGAGAGAGAGAGAGAGAGAGAGAGAGAGAGAGAGAGAGAGAGAGAATTCTTGTTTAAATTCTGATATATAAAAGTTTTAGACATGGAGAGAGCAAGAGAGAGGGTAAGTTTTTCGTCTAAATTCAGATACATGAATGTTGTAGAGAGAGAGAGAGGGAGAGAGAGAGAGAGAGAGAGAGAGAGAGAGAGAGAGAATTCTTGTTTAAATTCTGATATATAAAAGTTTCATACAGAGAGAGAGAGAGAGAGAGAGAGAGAGAGAGAGAGAGAGAATTCTTGTTTAAAGTCTGATATATAAAAGTTTTAGACATAAAATGAGCAAGAGAGAAAGTTTTTCTTCTAAATTCAGATTCATAAATGTTGTAGAGAGAGAGAGAGAGAGAGAGAGAGAGAGAGAGAGAGAGAGAGAGAGAGAGGTTAAAGTTTTTTCCTAAATCGTGATGAATAAATGTTTTAACTTTTTCGTCGACATATTCAAAGCATTTGAACGAAATAAATATAAAGGGAAATCGTATTTCATATCAGATTACAAAAGATTTGTTACAACGCCATGTCTGAATGCAACATATTTTAATAACAGAAAATATGTTGAAGTAAAAAGAAATATTTTGTTTATTTTCATACAAGCATAAAAAAATTGCATGTTTTCGTCGTTATCAATCTTGCGTTATAATACAAGTATTCTAATATATCTTTCCATAATGAACTATATAATCGAATTACGTTTTCAGTGATTACCTCCGCCAATGAAGTTGGAAGGAGGTTATGTTTTACCCCCTGTTTGTGTGTGTGTTTGTTTATGAACAGTTTCCTGGCCACAATTTTAATCGTAGAGTAATGACATTTCCAGGGCTTAACTGTAATGCAAAAATCTGGAAATGATTAAATATTGGAAGGTCAAGGTTGAGCAAAAGGTCCAGATATAAGCTACCGCGGCGGAGGTCTGCGCTCTACTATATTCAGAAAGTTAAATACCTACTTCAGGCATGAAAACTTTCGTAATAATATAATGCACAAATGAGTCTATAAATGTATTTTGTATAGCATTTTTTATGGCAATAATAGCAATTTTTAAAATAGATATTTAGTAGTAAACCTCTTTTTAATTGACATATGTATTTGGGTAAAAATATTTGCTATGACAAAAATTCCTATTAGAAATTTAAGTTACTTCACACATTCCAAATATCAGAGATCATATCTGATATTAATAAATGAAGTCGTGATACACAAAAGCACTTCAGATAAAGATGGGTTATTTTAGAATATTATATTTGCATTGAATTCCAATTCCTGTACTGACACTTCTGTGGAACCATATAACTTTAATTGAACACTGACTATCTTCTGCAATTAAGAGATGCTATGGCTAATTTGGTCTCACATTTCAATCACTTAACAAGCATGCATACCCAAGTTAAAAGCACAAAATTACACACACACACACACACACACATATATATATATATATATATGTGTGTGTGTGTGTGTGTGTGGGTGTGTGTGTATATATACATATATATATATATATATATCTATATATATATGTATATATATATACATATCTATATCTATATATATATATATATATATATATAGATATGTATATATATATACATATATATATATATATATATATACATTTACATACATTTACGTTATAAAAAAAATGCAGTCATTTCTAGTCCACAGCTGGATAAAGGCCTCGGACATGTCCTTATTCATGTCTGGGGTTTGGGGAGTTTTCATCATCACAATGGCCATTGGTGATGGTGAGAGACGCTTGTCTGATCACTCACAGCAAACCAACCCAGTATGGGTTGCCCTGACTAGTAAAGCTTTGCTGATCATGGCGATACACAAACCTTTTCACCGCGTTCAGATATCCCCACTCGGAACGGCATATATATAAATATAAATAAATATATATATATATATATATATACATATTTATATCCCGTTATATCCCCACTCATATATATATATATACATATATATACATATATATACATATATATATATATATATATATATGTATATATGTATATATATATATATATATATATGTATATACATAGATACATATTTTCATATATGAAATAATGTGCATATTCTACGCACAAAAGCGTAAAGTATTCAACAACAGGTCAGCAATATGGAAATAGTCCTTTTAC
>NC_090746.1:106830836-106878336 GCF_036898095.1 Palaemon carinicauda | reverse complement strand
GAGAGAGAGAGAGAGAGAGAGAGATTTTGTTTAAATTCTGATACAAATGTGTGTGTGTGTGTGTGTGAGAGAGAGAGAGAGAGAGAGAGAGAGAGAGAGATTTTGTTTAAATTCTGATACAAATGTGTGTGTGTGTGTGTGTGTGAGAGAGAGAGAGAGAGAGAGAGAGAGAGAGAGAGATTATGTCTAAATTCTGATACAAATGTTTGAGAGAGAGAGAGAGAGAGAGAGAGAGAGAGAGAGAGAGATTTAGTGTAAATTCTGATACAAATGTAAGAGAGAGAGAGAGAGAGAGAGAGAGAGAGAGAGAGAGAGAGAGAAATATTTCCCTAAGTAAGAATTCCAAGAGCCGAGATTAAGGACTGTGGAATAACAACAGAGGTGTATTGTTTAAAATTCTACGATTCCATGCGTTTGCCTCTGCACCTCAAACGAAGGATCATCTTTTATTCAGTTGTAAATGTTTCCTTTTCAAAGGTCGAAAATAGTTTCTGGTTTATAAAGGACAATACTGTATTCATATTGAGGATAGAATACATAGAAACTGTAAGAGATGTAATGTACCAGGTTGAACTGTACCGGTAGTGCTCACTTACTTCCGGTTTTTATTGGCTTCCTAACATAAAAACAGTGCAGATGTTTTTGTTATCATTTATGTTTTTAGTTGCCATATTATTATTATTATTATTATTATTATTATTATTATTATTATTATTATTACGTGCTAAGCTACATCCTTAGTTGGAAAAGCAGGATGCTATAAACCCAAGGGCTCCAAAAGGGGAACTAGCATTCTAATGTCAGTAGTACGACTTAAATTAACAAGTTTAATCATGCACTATAAAATAAGTATATGGAAGATATTTAAACTACATTTATCTAAATATCTATCTATTAAAGCTATTTATCATAAGTGAGGTTATACTGACAAGTGTGGTAACTGCTTGGATGTATACACCGACTCCCCAACTGTATAATCAACAAGGTTGGACCTCCATTTAGGACATCTAATCGTGACTTGGTTTCGTCAGTCATTAAGACTTAGCAGCCTGTCCCTGATGTGTAGGACTCTTTGGAGCTATATACCATATACTGTATATATAAAATCTCTAGCATGCTAGAATGGCATTTTGAGTGATCTTTTGTGTTTGAATTCGTCACAAATGTAAAAAAGGGCTTAAGCTTTTGTTTCCCCAATTGAAATCTTGTTAACATAACCGAGAGGCGTATGGACATTAAGTGTGTGTATATATATATATATATATATATATGTATATATATATATATATATATATTTAATATATATATGTATATGTATATATATGTATATATATTTATATATATACATATATATAAATATATATATATATATATATATATTTAATATAGATATACGTATATATGTATAAGTGTATCTATATATATATATATATATATATATGTATATATACATATGTATATATATACATATATATATATGTATATATATATATATATATATATAGGTTGATACAGAGACAGTAAATATGTGTATATATAAATATATATATATATATATATATATACATATATATAATATATATATATATATATATATATGTACATATACATATATGGGCTCCACCAGGTACAAGAAGAGTTGGAAGACCCAGGCCCACATGGCTGATTACTATGAAGCGTGACATGGGAGATAATGAAGGGAGGGAGAAGTATTGGATTAAAAGCTCAAGATAGAGACGACTGGCGAAATTTAACCGAAGCCCTTTGCGTGGGGAGATGATGATGATGAAAATGTATTCATATACATACATACATACATACACATATACATTATATATATATATATATATATATATATATGTATGTATTTAAAACAACTTAATGTCAATGATACGTAACTAAAACGCAACAGTGTTTATATTACAATGGGTGGGCTGACTCGCTGTTATTGCTATAACCATATGTGCAGAATATTCAACGGGATTTTACAAAATTTTCTTAGGTAACGTTCAATATTTTCTTATCTCATTCAATGACGTTGAACGCATTTTGTGAGAAAAAAAAAAAACTTATTTTTCTATATTTATTATGTAGCTAGGAAACAAAGTTAAGAGCATGGTAGACTGCAATTGCCATGTTTACAGAGCGAGTGTAATTAAGCTCACAAAGTTTTATATAACTTTTGGCAAATATGAACTGAGCAACAACTTCCTCATCTAAACTTATGAAATGAGAATTAGTTATGAAATTTTTGTTTAAATAAAGAAGTAAAATAAATAACGCAATTAACATTTAAAGCTTCACGATGCTCGAATCCGGATTTTTTTTTTTTTATAGAATAATGCTACACGTGTACAATCTACGCCTTCGAATTTACATTGTTCAAGTGTCTCTGGTTATATAACTTAGCAGCGCTTTATCTAAAATTTATAAAGCTGTATGATTATATATGTATATATATACTGTATATATATATATATATATATATATATATATATACGTATATATATATATATGTATATATACAACATATATATATTATATATAAACATATATATAGCATATATACACACACATATCTATATATTTATATACATATATATATAGTATATATATACATATATATAGTATATATAAACAGTATATAAAATATATATATATATATATATATATATATATTATATATACTGTATATATAATATATATACAATATATATGTATACAGTATATATGTATACAATATATATATATATATATATATATATACTGTATATACACACACAGACAAATGAATCCGTTTCTGGACCACTGCATGTCAAAATTCCTTGACATGTCCTTATTTACGTCTCGTGTTCAGCCAATTTTTATCGCAACGTTGGCAATTGCGAATTGTTGATGGTTACATTATCCAGAGAACAGCAACGATTTTAATATGTAGCTGGAGGTATTTAAATGCAATACTTTCCTTATGATGTAACCCTGTTCATATTATTTATGTGATTTTCACTTAGCAAACAATTCTAAAAACCGTGACTTCCAGCAATCCATAATTCATTTAAGAACCTCGCATGATGAACTGCCAACTTCCCTACACATAGATTATTTAAGTCACGAAGAAGCTAAACAAGCTATGTTCGGTCATTCTGAAAATAAACTGTTATTTTGAAATTTGTTCAAGTAAATTTTAAAGCATGATGGATTGCCGACAATCAGTGGGGAGGGCATCAAAAGGAATCAGGGAAAATTGCGGCTTAGAAAAGATATCGGCTAGAAATATTTTGGGGACTTGAAAAAATGACTTTTACGTTGCATTTTTTTTTTTTTGACATTTCATATAAAATGGTTAGTTTGAATAGATGAATTCAATTTTCCTATTATTTTTGTTTCACAAAAGAACGCTTAAAATATTAAATAATATCCAAAAAACATAACAGTATAAATTTTATTAAGTATAATGTATCAGCGAATACTATGGCCGTAAAACTACATTATGGCATACAACAAATAAAAAACACTGAGAATATTCACTAAAGACAAACGTCGATCAATGGATTTGTTACTTTACCACTGTTAAAAAAAAAACCATAGTTTTAATCGGAAGTTCTCCGTAGAAATATAGTTTTCGGCCGTATTTCAGTAAAATATAAGAGAACGTAATTTTTACCCTACTATGTTATTATCATTTACGATTTGGTGACCGTAATATCAATCATTAAGGTCAATATATCCGTTTTTAAAACGTTAAAAACCTGACAACATTTATTCCAGGATTTTTACCGTTTTTACGACAAATATTTAAGTGTAAGTTGAAAGAAAGTTTCAGTAATAATAATTTCGAAAGTTTCCACACCTTAAAAGAATGATAGTTAATAAATCCGTAGTTTTAATCGGAAGGTCTCCGTAAAAATATACTGTTCTCGGCCGTATTTTCAGTCAAATACAGGCGACCGTAATTTTTACCCTACTCTGTTATTATCTTTTACGAGTTGGTGGCCGTAAATTTATCCGTTTTTAAAACTGTAAATGCCTGGAAAAAATTAATCCAGGATTGTTACTGTTTTCTACGGCAAATTTTTAACGGTATATATGTCATGGACTCGGCCAATTGTGCGTAAACAAGAGAGGAGGAATTGACTGGCTTTGCTCCCGGCAGTATCATTTCCAAATAATCCGAAACAGCTTGAAGCTGGTTGGCCATTGTTAGGTTAACATCAAAGAGACGGGAACTAGGAACATCGAGATAGGAACCTGTAACTTCCCGCTTTGTCTCTACGAATAATATTCATTCGGGGATTTGTGAAATCCTCTTTGATTGGGGCTCCAGGGTAAACATTGCTGCTGCTTCGTTAATACCTTTCACTTCATGTTCCGGATAATAGTGGGTAGCGTACTTGCGTACTTGTATTTCATACACGCTCATACACTGTGATGTTGTCTCTCTCTCTCTCTCTCTCTCTCTCTCTCTCGGATAATAGAAAACCCTGTTTACGCTTGCTATTCCAAGTTTCATATTGTTAAAGCTTTTATGTCATGGTTATCCTCAACCGTTTATATATAAGCTTGTTATGTCGTTTGAATCTCTCTCTCTCTCTCTCTCTCTCTCTCTCTCTCTCTCTCTGTGATAATAGAAAACCCTGTTTAAGCTTGCCATTACATATTTCATATGGTCAAGTGTTCATATTATTGTTATCTTCAACCCCTTATATATAAGGTTGTGATTTCGTATGAATAAACCAGTCATGTTCAGCTCGCCTTTCTGTTTAGACCATTATCCGCCTACCACAAGAGTGTCGTAGCAGCTAAGACAATGTTACGTGGAAATTATCGTAAATTCCCACTGAGTTTCGATCAATTTTTGTAATCCATAGAGAATTGGAAAGAATTCATCAACAGAATTTGTACTGCACATTTTTGTAAGGATTGGAAATCAAGCATTAAAACTTGAAATTATCATTTTTATTAATTAGACTAGGATTATGTTGATAGATAAGAGAAATTTTCATTCTATATTGTATCCTTATTAACATTATGTTTATGAAAGGAAACACTGCATTGTGACTAGTGGCAGTTTTTGTTTCATAAACATAATACGTTTATCAACAAATGCCTGAAAACAGTATTATTTTCAATAGTGTCCGTAAGGAGAGTTCACTATTCTAAGTAATATGACAAGACTAGAAATCTGTGATTGTGTATAGTAAGGTCACTAGGGTGTCACTGTTACAGTATGTGAGAGAGAGAGAGAGAGAGAGAGAGAGAGAGAGAGAGAGAGAGAGAGAGAGAGAGAGAGAGAGAGAGAGAGGTTTTGCTCACTTTATAATAGGAAAATTCTTTCTTCCCTGATATCTTTTATTACAAGGTGGTGCAAGGTTGAATGTCAAGTTGAATGGAGAGTTACTTGAGGAGGTGGATCAGTTTAAGTACTTGGGGTCTGTTGTTGCAGCAAATGGTGGAGTGGAAGCAGATGTACGTCAGAGAGTGAATGAAGGTTGCAAAGTGTTGGGGGCAGTTAAGGGAGTAGTAAAAAATAGAGGGTTGGGCATGATTGTAAAGAGAGTTCTATATGAGAAAGTGATTGTACCAACTGTGATGTATGGATCGGAGTTGTGGGGAATGAAAGTGATGGAGAGACAGAAATTGAATGTATTTGAGATGAAGTGTCTGAGGAGTATGGCTGGTGTATCTCGAGTAGATAGGGTTAGGAACGAAGTGGTGAGGGTGAGAACGGGTGTAAGAAATGAGTTAGCGGCTAGAGTGTATATGAATGTGTTGAGGTGGTTTGGCCATGTTGAGAGAATGGAAAATGGCTGTCTGCTAAAGAAGGTGATGAATGCAAGAGTTGATGGGAGAAGTACAAGAGGAAGGCCAAGGTTTGGGTGGATGGATGGTGTGAAGAAAGCTCTGGGTGATAGGAGGATAGATGTGAGAGAGGCAAGAGAGCGTGCTAAAAATAGGAATGAATGGCGAGCGATTGTGACGCAGTTCCGGTAGGCCCTGCTGCTTCCTCCGGTGCCTTAGATGACCGCGGAGGTAGCAGCAGTAGGGGATTCAGCAGTATGAAGCTTCATCTGTGGTGGAAAATGTGGGAGGTTGGGCTGTGGCACCCTAGCAGTACCAGCTGAACTCGGCTGAGTCCCTGGGTAGGCTGGAGGAACGTAGAGAGTAGAGGTCCCCTTTTTTGTTTTGTTTCTTTGTTGATGTCGGCTACCCCCCAAAATTGGGGGAAGTGCCTTTGGTATATGGATTACAACATGCTTTCGCTTAATACTCTCTTAAACTTTTTCCCTTTGGATTTAGTGAATATTTATCATTAAATGACCTTCGCAATTCCCCCATTGATATAATTTCAATATTTACTTTATCTGAGAAATCATGAAAATTCAGCAATAAGAATATGCACTATCGTCTAAAATATTCGAATACAAGAATATATTGAAAATGATAAAATCAATTATATTGCATGAATAGTATATGCGATTTTTATTGATAGGCATTTAGAGGTTTAAAGGCCGTTCGTGTTTGGCAGAAGCAGGGGACAATGATAATGCCCCAGATATTATGTATCACTATTCCAGTAGAAGAACTTTTTATTGTTTGAAAGATGACATACCTCCTTCCTTATAATACGAGTATTTCCATAGTCACTTCAAACAACGATAGTTGCTAGTGTAGCTTGTATGCTATCCATACTTCTTGCTCCTACCAAGCGTAGCTTATATCCTACCCATGCTTCTTGCTCCTACCAAGTGTAGCTTGTATTCTTCCTATACCTCTTGTTCCTACCATGTGTAGCTTGTATCCTACCCATACGTCTTGCTCCTAACAAGTGTAGCTTTTATTCTACCCACACCTTTTGCTCCTACAAAGTGTAGCTTGTATCCTATCCATACTCCCTTCTGCTACTAAGTGTAGCTTGTATCCTACCCATACCTCTTGCTGCTACTAAGTGTAGCTTGTATCCTACCAATACTTCTTGGTCCTATTAAGTGTGGCTTTTATCCTACCCATACTTCTTGTTCCTACCAAGTGTAGCTTTTATTCTACCCATACCTCTTGCTCCTACCAATTGTAGCTTGTATTCTAGCCATACCTCTTGCTGCTACTAAGTGTAGCTTGTATTCTAACCATACTTCTTTCTCCTACCAAGTGTAGCTTGTATTCTAACCATACTTCTTTCTCCTACCAAGTGTAGCTTGTATTCTAACCATACTTCTTTCTCCTACCAAGTGTAGCTTGTATCCTACCCACACTTCTTTGCTAATAAAATTATGCTAAAGCAGTTACTAATACAATCTACTTTTTATTACTCTCTTTCAGAATAAAATACCTTCTTTAAAAGTAAAATCAACTTGAACTGAAAATCACTTACATTGGGAAAAAATAAAGCCGTCAGACCTCTCCTCTATTATCATAATGTTCACGAACCAAACTATTCTCCGCATTCTATCTATCTATTTATATATGCCTTTTCCTCGACGTGGCCTGTCAATTGCCTCTACTCCAGCACTGTATAAATTGTCCATCTGTTACAGTCTTATTTACATCCTCAAGTAAGCTGCCTAAAACCTTTTCCTTTTGCCGGCCTCTTGCTCTTCTCTACTAATGAACAATAATAAAATGGACGAGCAATGTCATTAATTCATATATAATTATTGCAAGTTATTATAGCCAAAAAGGAACATTAACGATTACAATCAGCGTAAAAATAATATTTAATATATATAAACCACAGTATAATAGCTTTTGGTTAACTGGCATGAGTGAACGCACACCGAATTATGACACTTACGAATAGACCGAGTTTGCCTAACACATGAATCCATACATAAATCCCAATCACACGACCTGAAACTAATTAAGCGAATATCCTCAGTGAAAGTTCACTTTTAGGGAATGCCATGTGCACACAAAACAGCCACAACTATAGGTTTCATATAAAGTTTCGGTACTTTCCTGTTATTGTCCCACCACTAATTTCCGATATAACCCCATTGCTACTTTTCAGGTTAGGTTAGTTTAGGTTAGGTTGGGGGGATAAAATTCAAACCTAACCTAACCTAGCCAAGACTAACCTAACCTAAACCATAGTATTGGGGTTATATCGGAAATTAGTGGTGGGGCAATAACAGGAAAGTACCAATGATTCTTATCCACAGGAAGTCGAGGTTCAGGTTCGATCAGGAATGGTTTACCTCTCAGCTTATAAGGATTGAACTCACCTGGATTCCTTTGATTGTTTTCGTAATAATCCAAATCCTCGTAGTAGATGGGCTAATTCAAGACTATCACAGTGACGCCAGAAAGTAACGCCCATTTCTAACACGTCGAAGGATGTCACACTCGCAAATTCTTCAGAAAATATCACACGTGTGGTAAATCCAGGAAACTGCATGCGGGAATAATCACATTAGAAGCTCGACGAGGAGTGAGTGAAATAAACACAAGAGACTGAATCAACAAAAACTAAACATCGTGAAAAGATTTGGCGACGGAAACTTTTCGACCTTCCTCTTAAGAAAGCACGGGAGGAACTCAGTAACTGGATGGCTTGTGCAACCCAAAATAACACTAGCGAGAGTTAATGATAACTAAACATAATTTCTACGTTAAAACCATTCCCTTAAATCCATTCCCTTAAATTAACTAAGTTAATAAAGAATGCCAAATAAAAGTATTTACTTTTGATTAGAACTTATAAAAAGCAAACTTAAATATAAATCCAGGTTCTTAAACATTGTTTTCCATTGGCGAATTAAGCCATAGCCGGGATTCCCTTGTGCCAATAGATCTTGGGGTGAAAGCTTAAAATATTTTCATTGTTCATTACTTGCCTTGCAGTTTATTTCCTTTTCTTAGTTTTTTTTTTTTTTCATGTTGGAGCCCCAGGTCTTACAGCATCCTGCTTTTCCAACTGGGGTGTAGCTTGGCCGCCAAAAACATTTATAATAAGAAAAAAAAAAAAAAACTTTTTGAATATGTAAAACTAGAAAGGAACAACCAATAAATAGTAGTAAGTTAATATAGCAGTAAAATAAATATCAAACACCCACGCCCTTTACATACAGAAGCGGAAGATAGGTATATGAAGACATGGAGCAACACTTAAATCAGGGTGTTGCTTTGAATACCTAGCTACTTATACAATAGCTTGGAATTTTGGAATAAGTCAACAGGTCCCAGCCAATGGGAGGACAGCAGGAGAAACTGCTGTCTGGTGGTTGCCTCTGATTGGCTGAGATTTTCTTGGTCATCCATTGTACTTTTGAGCCTGGACGAAATAAAGGACTCGATAGGTTCGGGACAGGCAGGACGAGTTAATATGCCAATAGAAGCCATTAGGGAAAAAGTTAGAGAAGAAGTTAAAGAGATAATGGAAAAGGAAAAGAGGAAAAATAATCTGGTAATATATAATGTCGAGGAATGCATATAAGGAAGCACAGAGGAAAAACAAAGAAAGGATAAGGATAGGTGTGAGCGACTGTTCAAAGATAATATAGGGGTAACTGGAGTTGAAGTAATGGAAACAATCAGGTTAGGTAGGTTGGAAATAGGTAATAGACCAGCTGATAGCTAAGAGGGTAGAAACCAAAGAAATAAACCTAGGCCATTACTAGTGAAAATGAAAAGTGAAAGAGAGAAGTGGACAATTATAGGAAAGGCTAAGAACCTTAGAAATTGTCCAGAAACAAGAGAGTAGAATATTTATAGCGCCAGATCTAACGATGAGAGAGAGAGAGAGAGAGAGAGAGAGAGAGAGAGAGAGAGAGAGAGAGAGAGAGAGAGAGCAAGATAGGCGCTTAAGGGAAGAATTACAAAGACAAAATGGTGAAGATGGATGGTTTATAAAGAAAGGAAAATTGCACAGAAGGGAAAATTTTCGTCAGAACGAGGAAGACGCACAAGAACTTTAAGGAAAGAAGAAGAATATAAACACAAAATAAAAGAAAACTTTAAGATTTACTTGTTGAACATATAATGCTTAACAAAACAAAAACTGATGGAAGTTGAGAAGGAATTAAATAGTAGAAATGAACTTTTTTGCTTGACAGAAACACACCAAAAGTTAGATAGATTAAATTTAAGTAAGGGTGTTAAAAAAGTAGAAAATATGAGGAATATGGATGATAAAAAAGGAGGAGGTTTGATGATACTTTATAGAAATAGTGACAGTCTAGAATTGGAAAAGATAGAAACTAAAAATAAAGACCTGTTGCATGTTAAGTGTAATGCTTATAAGCATACATTTAGATTATTGTTGGTTTATTTTTCAGCAGGGAATACTGAAGAAGACAAAAGTAGGGATAAGATAAAAAAAACAGGAATGTGAAAGAATCATTACAAATCTAAATGAAGAAGAGGCATTGATGATATTAGGGGATTTCAACGGACATGTAGGATTTTTAGGTTACCAGAATTTAGCCAGGAACGGGGAAATGATTCTCGATTGGATGAATGACCATGGGTTAGTCCTATTGAATGGAGATTTAAGATGTAAAGGTATATATACATGGGAAAGATTGCAACAAAAAAGTGTAATAGACTACGTACTAGTAAACGAACAAATGTATAAACACTTTAGGGAAATGATTATAGACGAGGAAAAATTGAACTTTGACATCTCAGATCATAATCTGATTACTATAGAACTGGAATTCATGAGTGACCAGAATAAAAAATTTAATAAAGGAAGATGGGAGGAAGTAAAATACTTTAGGACAGATGAAAATAGTTTGAGAGAATATACAACAAGAGTAGAGGAAATTGTAAGAGATAGACAAATAGATAGAATAGAAGGAATGGATCTGATAATAAAAGAGGCTGTAGAAGAAAAATTGGCAAGAGTATATAAAAGGAAAGTTCTTGATGAAGAAAAGGTACATGAGCAACCCTGGATGAACGATGAAATAAGAAAAGGCATAAAGGAAAGGAAGGATTTAAACAGAAAGAAAAGAAATGAATCCAATTTCGAAGTAAAAAAGGTATTAAAAGAGAGATATGGTCAAAAGAAGAGGGAAGTTCAAGAAATGATAAAGAAGGAAATTACTAGATTTGAAAAAAGATAACAGAAGAAATAAAAATGGATAAAAATAAAAAACTCTGGGAGAATATTGATAGAATACGGAGCAGACAGAAAGCCCATGGCAAAGTTATACAACTTTATGGAGAACAAGGAAATAAGCTAAATAAAGAAGAAACAAAAGAGGAATTAATCAAGTACTGGAAAACTATATATTGTAAGCATGAAAATAAAATAGACTCAGTTTTGAGTGAAGAAAAACAGATAGAATATGAAAATGAAATAGCGCATCAGGAACACACCACAAGAATAGATGAATATAATATCCCGGACATACTTAGGGAACACTATGACCTTGTAATGGTAACAAAAGGGAAAATAAAACCAATGAAAAATCCAAAAATCACAACAGAAAAAGTAAAGAATTGCCTGGGAAAATTAAAGGCAAAAAAAGCGGCAGGACCAGATGGCCTAAAACCCGAACTATATAAGGCACTAGGAAAAAGCAAAATATGTCTTGAAACCTTACAGAAATGTTATCAAAATGAGTTGGACGAAAAAGAAAAACCAAATATGTGGAAGAAGTCAAGAACAAAGATGATTGAAAAGAAAAGAAGGCCAATGGCAAAAGACCTAAGACCCATAGCTCTATTAAATATTTCTTATAAAATATTCATGATGATGGTGAAAGAGGAAATAAAAAACCACATAAGAATGAATGAAGAAGACAATGAATGTCAAGCAGGATTTACAGGTGGAGGCAGGATAGAGGACAATATCTTTATATTACAGTATTGTGTGGAAGAGAGCTATAGTAACAAGAAACCCCTAATAGTAACCGCGATAGACTTTAGTAAAGCATTTGACTCTGTTAAAAGGGAGGTATTAATAGAAGTTTTAAAAGAATATAAAATTAACACCAAAATCATAAGTGCAATTGCAAATATTTATCAAGGAGATACTACGGGCATTGACCTAGGAGAAGGTATAGAACAAGAAATGGAGGTTACAAGTGGAATTAAACAAGGTTGCACAGGATCAACTTCACTTTTTAAACTGATTACGTATATTGTCATGAAGAAAATAGAAGAGGAAGGAAACGGTTTCAGAAATCAATTAATAAAGATAGAATCATTATTTTTTGCAGATGATGCCTTAATAATTGCGCAGGATGTACATAATGCAAAGCGTAACATTCAGATATTAGTAGAAACTAGTAAAAAATGTGGGTTAGAAATTAATAAAGAAAAGAGTAATATTATGATTTACAATACGAAAGAAAAGCCAGATAACATAGAGGGAATCAAAGTAGTAGAAAGTTTGACATACTTAGGAATAAAGCTAGACAATAGTAGGAATATATTTAAAACTCAGAAAAGGGTAATGATAGAAAAGGCACAAAAATTAGCTAATCTAACATATTCAGTTATAGAGAAAAATTGCAATAAAGTGATGATAGGAAAAACGTTCTGGAAAAGTATTGCTTTACCATCTATTTTGTATGGAACAAATGTTATAAATCTAACAAACTGAAATAGAGAAACTACAAAGAATAGAGAATGGGGTATACAGGAAGATTTTAGGTGCCACTAAAAGCACAGCTAATACTGCTCTAAGAGGGGAGATGGGTGCATCTTCTATGAAAGCAAGGGTGATGGATGGGAAGCTGCAGTACTTAAATCGTACCCTGAATGGAAAGAAGGAAATACTGAAAATAATTATCCAGGATATTCAAGAAAAAGAAGGAAGATGGTGGAAACAACCTGCAAAGTATTTGGAAGAATTAAGTTTAGGCATAAGACAAATAAGAAGAATGAACGAGGCAGAAATAAAAACGGAAACCAGAAAGTGGAATACTGAAAAGTGGAAAGAAGAAATAGAAAGTAACGTGAGCTTAGAAATATATAGAACGTGGAAGAAAGAAATTAAAGAAGAGTTAATTCATGACAATACATTTGCTTCAGTGATATTTCTTAGAGCAAGAACTAATACGTTAAAACTAAATATTGTAAATAGACACAATGGAGGGAATGTAAACTGTAATTTTTGTGAAAATGAGGAGGAAGATTTGATACATTTTTTGTTATTTTGCCAGGAATATAGAAAAGAAAGGAATGAAGTAATTGAGCTACAACAACCATACGACGAAGGCCTAAAGAAAATAATAGGATTATTTTTATTTAGTGAAACAAATATAGAAAAGAAAAAAGAAGTATTAAACATAATGTGGAAGAAAAGACAAGAAGATAAGCGTTAGAGGCGCCGTTGTAAAGGCTATGCCTCACCCCAGAACCTGAACCTGAACCGGGAGAGGTGTGAGTTCCTGTTTTAGATTTTCTTAATTGTGCAATATTGTGTTTAAATCAAGCTCAGCAGCTCTCGTCAAAAATCAGAATGGGGACTTCTCGATGATTTCTTTATTGATTGACCGTGGTCATAAATAAGAGCTTGGTCCATTTATTCAAATGTCTTTATTATTGAACAATGACCACGGTCAATCTGAAATGAACATAAAACATATTTAGAATAAATGATGAACAATGTATATAACTCAAATGAACAGAAAACATATTAAGAATAAATGATGAACAATGTATATAACTCAATGTTTATAACCCTCTACTTCCATTATCAAATAAATCGCTTAACACTACCTGACCCGTGGCCTCAACTTCCAACACAATCGCTAATTCTCGGCCGAGAAAGACAGTCAGTCAAGGACTCTTTAGCCACGGGAACGGCATCGAATATCGCCCACAATTCTGTCTGACATTGGGGATTTTCTTTACTTTTGTCTTTGATTCCTTCCCACTCACTTTGATTATATTCTGTGTTTTACCTCCGCTAACGAAGTTACAAGGAGGTTATATTTTACCTGTTGTTTGTGTTTGTTTGTGAATAGCTTCCTGGCCACAATTTTAATCGTAGAGTAATGAAACTTGTAGGTATTACCTGTCATGTAAAAAGATGGAAATGATTATATTTTGGAAGGTCAAAGGTCAAGGTCACAGTCAAGCAAAATGTCCAATTCTCGTAATCAGCCATAAGTTGTGACATCGTTGTCACAAAAACTTCAAACTTGGTTCACATTTGAGTGTATTAAATGCACGTCAATTAATACATGTTAAGGTCAAAGGTCAAGGTCAGGGTTGAGCACAAGGTAGAGGAATAAACTGCCGCTTAGGAGGTCTGCTCTCTACTGGGTGCCCCTCTAGTTTACATATATTTTCCTGTCTATTCCTAATAACTCAGTTTTCTTTTATAACCGTCTAGATTGGGTCTTTATAAACGATGTTCATCTAACCTTTTAAATGACAAATAGAAACATGAATGTTTTGCTGTTTAAATGGAAAATAAAAACATAGGTGTTTTGCAGTTTAGATGGCGAATAGAAACATAACCATTTTGCAATTTAAATAGAAAATAGAAACATAACTGCTCTGCGGTTTAAATAACAAATAAAAACATAACTGTTTTGCAGTTTAAATGGAAAATAGAAACATAACTGTTTTGCAGTTTAAATGGCTACTAGAAACATAAGTGTTTTGCAATTTAAATGGCAAATAGAAACATAAGATTTCTTTGCAGTTTAAATGGAAAATAGAAACATAACTGCTCTGCAGTTTAAATATCAAATAGAAACAACTCTTTTAAACAAGTAAGAGGAAATATTTCGCGAAATTAATGTACAGTTACTTCTAGACCGATCATAAAGTTAAGTGTAATATTGCACAAGCTAACTAACATTAAGATGTTTCCTTACTGCCGGTTACCATTTAAAAAAGAACGGTAATAAACAGCCGTGGGGGGGAGGGGATAATTCCGTAATAATTGCTTCCAAGAATAATGGCTATTTGTGTCCATAACATCGTTTTTGAGAAGATGAACCGTTCACTATAAAAACAAACCTTCCAAAAAAAGTAATCTTGTACAATCTAGTGAGTTGAGAAATATATATCATAATTACCTCCTGTCGTCAAAGAGAAAGCTAACAATTCCTTTTATCATTGAACATATTGCAAACCTTTTCATAAAATGTTCCAAAATGAGAATATTTTTTCTAAAAGAGGGTAAACAGGATTAAAGCTCTTCATATAAGATGGATTTGGGGGATATGAACAATGATGCTTTGCATAGCAGCATAAATATTATATAAAAGACAAAAAATTGTTCAATACATGTACATGTGAGACAATGAAAAAATAGCATACTAGAGGGGCACACAGTAGACCACAGACCTCCGCCACGGCCGCTTATTACTCGACCTTTAGCTCGGCCTTAACATGTATTAATTGGCGTGGATATTCCCACGCTCAAATATGAACCAAATTTGAAGTCTCTGTGACAACGATGGCCAGACTTCTGGCTGATTACGTCAATTGGACATTTTGCTTAACCGTGACCTTGACCTTTGATCTTGACCTTTGATCTTGACCTTTCAAAATTTAATCATATCAAGCTTTTTACATAACAGTTATCCCCTACAGGTTTCATTACTCCACGATTAAAATTGTATACAGGAAGCTGTTCACTTAAAAACCACAGAAACACCCACACACGCAAACAGAGCTTAAACATAACCTGCTTCTAACTTCGTCGGCGTAAGTAAAAATTTTGCTTTTATCAAAAATATTATGACTAAGAACTCTAATATAGTAATTCCAAATAATAAACATAAAATATATATATATATATATATATATATATATATATATTTATATATATATATATATATATATATATATATATATATATATATTTATATATATATATATATATATATATATATATATATACATATATATATATGTATATATATACAATATATATATATATATATGTATGTACATATCTATACATATATATATATATATATATATATATATATATATGTATATATATATATATATATATATATATATATATGTATATATATATATATATATATATATATATAAACATAGATTTATATAAACATGTACATATATATGCTCTTATACATGAATGTGTAGAAAAGTACTCTTCAGCCTCCGAAATATGATATCGTCATGATCCTATTATTATCATTATTATTCGCACCCTCTTCCCATATTGTTAACTTCTAAGAGTTGAAAGATCATTATTATTTTTTTTTTTTTTTGGTAAAATATAGTTTCCAGGATTCCTATGATTGCAAAGATCATAATAAAGAACAGAATCATTTTCAATTCAATGAAATAAGTGAATCAATATATCTGCAAAACACGGATTATTTCATTCAGGGATGGCAAGTTTAAATTTGGACACTATTATATTTTTTTTTAACCAGCCACATGGTTGTGGTGGCCGATGTGGTAACGTCCTTGGCTGGTGAATGCCAGACTGGGGTTCGAGTCCCTCTCAAACTCATTGATTTCTTTGGTCGCTGCAACCTCACCATCCTTCTGAGCTAAGGATGGGGGATTTGGGGGAGCCTATAGGTCTATCTGCTGAGTCATCAGCAGCCATTGTCTGGCCTTCTTTGGTACTAGCTCGTGTGGAGAGGGGGCTTGGGTGCTGATCAATTGGTCAGTCTATAGGGCATTGTCCTACTCGATAGGGCAATGTCACTGTCCCTTGCCCCTGCCATTCATGAACGGCCTTTAAATCCTTTAAGGGATAGCAAGTTTAAATTTGGACACTCATAATTTTTTAACCAGCCACATGGAGTGCTAAGCATTCGGTCTCCACAATACCGGAAATCCTTTTCACTCCGTTGTTTACTATTGTGCTTAATGGAATTCTCTTTGTTGGTTCTGTAAACAATGGGGATTCTAAAACATTCGTCAAAGCAGGTTTGCATTGTATAAACGAATGCAAAAAAAAAAAAAAAAAAAAAAAAAAAAAAAAAAAAAAAAACTATGCAATTGTTCGCCTTCAAAATGGGACTAAAAATTGCGTTTTCACGAAATAGTAACATTACCTTTAAAGAAAAAATAAAGATACGTTTAGTTTGAAGTACTAAAAATAGTTGGAAAAGAGAGAACCCTAATTAAAACAGTAAAGAGATGGCAAAATATGAATAGTACACATTTTATGAGATGTGTTATTGAAAGACATTATAGGGTTCACTCGGGCACACTATTCTATCTTGATTCTCTTCCTCTTGTTTTGTTAAAGTTTTATTTATAGTTTATATAGGAAATATTTATTTCAATGTTGTCGCTGTTCTTAAAATATTTTATTTTTCCTTGTTTCCACTCCTCACTTGGCTATTTTCCCTTTTGGAGCCCCTGGGTTTACAGAATCCTGCTTTTCCAACTAGGGTTGTAGCTTAGCAAGTAATAATAATAATAATAATAATAATAATAATAATAATGACAATAATAATAATAATACTGATAATAATAATAATAAAAGTGGGAAGTTACCCAAAGCTAAAACGGGTAGCCATTGTCGCAAGGTAGCAGTTAGGTACTCAGAAAAAGGCGAGGTGAATGTAACTTACTACATTCAACAAGAGCTAATATACAAACGGTTGAGGGGCACAATGATAAAAAAATTCCAAAAAAAAATGTGAAATATGCATTAGCAAGCTTAAACAGGATTTTCTATTACCCGTGCGGGAGAGAGCGAGAGATGCAAAAAACAAAAAAGCGGTGCTATTAGTGTATGAGCGTGTATGAAACACGGGCGGATCACGAATAGAGAATTATGGCAGCTAATCCATGAAAGGACCTGCCTTATGGTAGAACACCATAGTAGTAGTAGAAATTTTCAGTGTGGCATGGCTTAATACCTACTCCTCAATAGAATATGAGATAAAGTATATGAAATGACCTGTGTTTCATTTAGAATTACAATTAGTCCAAAAAATGTGCTATTGAAAGAAGTTACTTAGCTGAATGATTGATTTGTTTTCTTTGAAGGATAAACTGACCGCAAATGGTTTTCTTTGCGTTTCTTTTGTAGCCTAATGTTTACACATTACGTAAAATTATACGTTAGCATTTTTCAGTACTAGATCGCCTTTCAAAATCTTATGTAAAACGCAATCTTCAATAAGCTAAAAACAAAGATTAAGTGTTATCTTTCAACGGTTAGTTTTCTTATCATGCCTTTTTTTTTTGATAGAATTCTTCGACATGCGTATCACTTTGTCTTTTTTTTTTTGGTGGGGGTGGGGGGTGTTTACGCCATGGTAATACTTTGATATCACGGAAATCCTGTTATATCCAACAAAATTCATTATAGCGTGGATTGAAATTCATTACCGCAATGCTGTATTTTCAGTTTTGAATCATCAACGCAATTATCTCCAAAGCGATTGCTATAATGATAAAAATTCAACTTGCATTATCTTCTATGCATTCTGATAATTGGTAAACATTAATATAGTATTTAAATTCATTATCTTTATTGCAAATAGATTGAGGAAATAATTGGTACCAACATTAGAGTAGAAATGCATTAATGGACTTTCCTTGTTAAGTTAGTTTTGGGGAACGAATCAGAAAATATTCCTCTAACCATCAGTACGAAACACCCATTAGAGAGTGGATATCTATTGTATTATAATTACAGGGTTTGGCTCGTAACATCGAAAAGATTGGCGAAGAGTAATAATATCACATACATAAACTGTTTTTGTTCTGCACTGTAATTGTTCAGTGGCTACTTTCCTCTTGGTAAGGGTAGAAGAGTCTCTTTAGCCATGGTAAGCAGCTCTTCTAGGAGAAGGTCACTCCAAAATCAAACCAGTGTTCTCTAGTCTTGGGTAGTGCCATAGCCGCTGTACCATGGTCTTCCACTGTCTTGGGTTAAAGTTCTCTTGCTTGAGGGTACACCCAAGCATACTAATCTATCTAATTTCGCTTCCTCTTGTTTTGTTAAATTTTTATAGTTTATATAAGAAGTATTTATTTTAGTGTTGTTGCTGTTCTTGAAATATTTACTTTTTCCTTCTTTCCTTTCCTTACTGGGCTATTTTCCCTGTTGGGGCCCCTGGGCTTATAGCATCCAGCTTATCCAATTAGGGTTGTAGCTTAGGAAATAATAATAATAATAATAATAATAATAATAATAATAAAGAAAATACTAATGTAATACCTGAAAGAGATATAAGGTAAGATGGCATTCTTCGCTTCCCAGGTATTTTAGAGATTGTCTCTGGACTACATCAATGAATTTGATTAAACCTCGTAGATTATATAAAGAGGAAATATAATTCTAGGTAAGTGTAGCATGAGGGTAGATAAACCTCACTAAGGATATTTCAAGGATGCATGTTCAGAGAGCAGGTGATGAAGGCAAATCATGCTAGGCATAAGATATACTCATACACCATAGATAGATTCAATTGTAAGACCCAATACTAAATAGAATGTTAAAAAAAAAAAAAAAACTTTAATATTATGTTGAAGGCTGTATTACTAGATCCCAGAAGTCTTGTAAATGGCAATTTCATAAGCAGCATTCCCATCTTCACAGTTTTTCACTGAATATTTTCTTTATATGGAAAACAGGGGGGCCTATTGGAAATGGTCCCTGTCTAGTGATCAAGGTGGAAGATCGAGCCATTCTCAAACTCGATAGTTTCTTTAGTGCCTAGAACATTGTGAGCTAGGGATGGGGGGCTTGGGGGGAGCCTATAGGTCTATCTGCTGAATCCTCCGCAGCTATTGCCTGGCCCTCCTTGGTTTAGGCTTGGGTGGAGAGGGGGCTTGGTCGCTGATCATATGTATATATGATCAGTATCTAGGGGATTTTCCTGCTTGATAGAGGAATGTCACTGTCCCTTGCCTCTTCCATTTATGAGCGGCCTTTAAACATTTAAAGTCAGTTGCTAAAAATAGTAAGATCAATAATGAATTCAAAAGAACTATTCAGTATGAAGGTAACCATTTGCATTCTAAATAGTCTTAAATGATTAATCTTTTGTTATCCGAAATATTGAAAGAAAATATCTCGTAAACAGTGGTTATAATTATTCATCTGGTCTATTGGTAACGTCTCTGTTTGGTGATCGCCAGACTGGGGTTTGAGTCCCACTCGAACTTGTTTGTTCCTTTAGTGTCTGCAACCTTAACATCCTTGTGCGCTAAGGATTGCCTATATGTCTACCTGCTGAGTAATTAGCAGCCATTGCCTGGACCTCCCTGGTCGTAGCTTGGGTGGAGAGGCTGTTTGGGTACTAATCATAAGTTTAAAGGTTTAAAGGCCACTCATGAATGGCTGGGGCAAGGGACAGTGACATTGCACTATCGAGCAGGACAATGCCCTTGAGACTGACCATATACACATATGTTCAGCACCCTAGCTCCCGTTTCAATCAAGCTAGGACCAAGGAGGGCCAGGCAATGGCTGCTGATGACTTAGCAGATAGATTTATAAGCTCCACCAAACTCCCCATCCTTAGCCCACAAGGATGGTGAGGTTGTAGCGACCAAAGAAACTAACAAGTTTGAGAGGGACTCGAACCCCTGTCTGGCGATCATCAGTCAGGGACATTACCACATCGGCCCTGCTTGCTAGGGCAATGTCACTGTCCCTTGCCTCTGCCATCCCCGAGCGGCCTTTAAACCAACGTGCTTCTTTTCATCATTAGTACGTTTAGAACGGATTGAAATTGTTAATGTACATCAACCACGTTCAATGACGAAGACTTTAAATTAAGTTAGTGCACTTATATGTCTTCAGGTGCCTTAAAAATCCCGGAGCTAATTAGCGAAGGCTGCAATGAATTAGGTTCTAGATCGCAAACAGAAACCTTATATGTATAAGCAGAGGTCTAATTCTAGACTTTACGAGTAGCAGTGCATCCGAGGTGAATGTTAATTTGATATTCATACTTTCTGGCACCAAGACAGAATTGCTATGCAAAGCTTACAGCTCACAATTCATTGATTTTGGAATTTTCTGCAGATCAGGAATATTGTATGGCTCTCAATTAATTGTATCTTACCCCATACTGCATCCTACACACGCTTTATTAGGAACAAGAATTTGCATATATATACATATATATATATATATATATATATACACATATATATACATATATATATATATATATATATATGAATATATATATATATATATATATATATATATACATATAGATATATATACTCACACGCACACATATATCACACACACATATATATACGTATATATATATATATATATATATATATATATATATATATATACATATAGATATATATATACTCACACGCACACATATATCACACACACACATATATATACGTATATATATATATATATATATATAATTTATACGCTCACACATATATATGTATATATATATATATACATATATATATATATATACATACCTATATATGTATATATATGTGTATATGTATACACACAAACACACACACACACACACACACATATATATATATATATATATATATGTCATTTGATTTCAGAGTATCCAAATACTTTCGTACCTTAAAAATTTTTTCAGTACCATAGACTTTATATTAAAGTGTTATCGCTCAACCAAAGTATTCTCCATGAAGAATCACGGGATAAAATCTAAAAGAAAGTGAATCAAACCAAATGTCAATTCCAAATAATAAATGGAACAAACGTAAAGGCAGTTTCCCCGTTATCCTGAAAAATGTCTGGATCCCAAAACACACACACACACACACACACACACACACACACATATATATATATATATATATATATGTGTATACATATTTACTTATTTATATATATATATACAGTACATATATATATATATATATATATATATGAGGCCTTTGTTCTGCACTGAACTAGTAACAGCAGATGATGATGATGAATTTACACTTGCCAACTTACCTAGTGAGACATCATCATCATCATAAGTGTGACATCATCATCATCATCATCATTATTAGTGTGACAGGATCATCATCATAAGTGTGACATCATCATCATCATCCCCGTCATCATTGGTGTGACAGGATCATCATCATAAGTGTGACATCATCATCATCACCCTCATCGTCATCATTAGTGTGACAGGATCATCATCATAAGTGTGACATCATCATCATCATCATTATCGTCATCATTAGTGCGCCAGAATCATCATCATAAGTGTGACATCATCATCATAAGTGTTACATCATCATCATCATCATCGTCATCGTCATCATAAGTGTGACATCATCATCATCATCATCATCATAATCATCATCATCCTAAGTGCGATACCATCATCATAATGGAAACGGTAAATCATTAACCAAATTACGTAAACTTTTGATAAGAGATACAAAAAGGAATTCCATTCCCCCAATTACAGCAAGTTGCTTGGAGCTCCACCGAAAAGCTCCCAATCTTTACAATGCACATTGATTAACAGCGAGGATGATGATGCACGGTACGAAAAATCGCAAAAGGCAAAGAGAAAACTTCGCAAGCAAAAGTTTTCCCCTCTTTTTTTCCAGGAACATTTTCAAACAGAGGGAAAAACAGGGCAACCGCAAGGTACGACTCATTAGCTTACGTTATCAATCTTGACTTCCCGTGCAAAATTGCACATGCAAATTTCAAAACAAAATTTTGGTGATTTTGTTGGATATGGTTAAGTTATGAAAATAAAACAGAGGGCATCAAAGATATAATTGTAATAATTATTCATTCGAAGAGGTTATCTAATATTTGACACAATAAAAAAAAATGAATAAGAAATAAATAAAAAAAGAGCACAATCTTGACTTAGTTGGACATTATTAGGTTGTAAAACTAAAATAGATGGCATCAAAGACATAATTGTAAAAAATATCCATTCAAAGAGATTATGTAATATTTGGGGCACAACGAAAAAATCTAAAAATAAAAAATAATTAAGACAAATAAAAATATAGCAAAATTCTTGATTTTGTTAGAATGAATTAGGTTATGAAAATAAAACAGATGGCATCAAAGACATAATTGTAATAAATATCCTTTCGAAGAGGTTATGTAATATCTGTGGCAGGAGCCCTAGGCATAAGGAAAAAATATTGCTTTCAATTGAGAGAGAGAGAGAGAGAGAGAAAGAGAGAGAGAGAGAGAGAGAGAGAGAGAGAGAGAGAGAGAGAGAGAGAGAGAACACAAATATATCTAAAAACATACGTAGTATTCATTTAAGGCTATATGCCTAATTACTAGATAGTAAATGTTTCCATTGCATTTGGTAATAGAGTTGTTTTTCTTGCATATGAGGAAATATATTCCCATGTGTCTTTATTTTCTTATTTGGAAACTATTATAATCTGTTTTAAGATGAACAAAACATATACAAAATTATTTACAGAGAAACAACTTATGCCAATTATGAAATCAGTTTACGAAAAGTATAGTATTACACTACATGTACGTACAATTAAATATCATATTCATGGAAGCAACATAATTCTTTAATCAATTAAACAAATCTCATTATCAATGTATGCTAATAAGAAATGCTCAAGCATTTTATGTTTATACATATCTTTTCGTAAGCTTCATCCGGATAAAAATAAAATTCTTTTCGTTTATTATAAATAGAGAATAAAAAGAAATTCAATTCAAAACCACAAAAAACTAAGATATCCTCATAAAAGTTAAACAGCTTTTACATGACCTGCTTCTGAAATATATCTAAAAATAACTTCAAGAAAAGAACTGAAAACTTCACAAATGAAAAACCAACAGATGGGAAAATCTCATGTTTACAGAACCATGACAAAGCAGCCAGTCAGTTCCCACTGGAGAGATATGCGGATGAAGCGGACTCAATTTAGCTGGTCAAAGGCTCCTGCTGAATGTATTGACCCGTTACAGATGTAGTTACAGACCGTTATGTCGGTGACGGTCCGTGGAACACTTTGGGGGAATGCGAAGCAGAATACGACGATGCCATAATGGTGTACAAGATATTTGGATGAACATTTTGAGAGAGAGAGAGAGAGAGAGAGAGAGAGAGAGAGAGAGAGAGAGAGAGAGAGAGAGAGAGAGAGAGAGAGAGAATAATAATAATAATAATAATAATAATAATAATAATAATAATAATAACAATAATAATAATTATAGTAATAACAATTATTACTGAATTCAAAATAAAAAAAAAATATTCATAAACTTATACATGAGTAGGACAGATTTTCAATGGACACATCAGGCATCTAGTCTCTCTCTCTCTCTCTCTCCTCTCATCTCTCTCTCTCTCTCTCTCTCTTTATATATATGTAAATATGTATATATATATATATAATTATATATATATATATATATATATATACCGTATATATATATATACATATGTATATATAATACATATATATATATATATATATATATATATATCAAAAAGAAGACAAAGCTTTCATTAGCATTAAAAGAGAATGATAACTTCCCTAGCGAACTAAATTTCCTGAAAAAAAATATATATATTCAAGAAAGATTATACCTAGCAAGACGCAAAGGCAACTTTCCACTGAAATGGCAATCGACATAAGGCCAAAAACTCTGGAAGTAATTCGCATGAATGTGAATGGAAATAGGAGAAAGACAACGAATTAAGATCGTTGCTCGAGAAGGAGGAAACAAACGTGCTGGCAATGAATGCAGAGGAAACAGACGGGCTGTAATAGATGTATCCATAAAGTGTGTCGTAGTAATAGACCCAGCAGTTTTCCATCTGTAGCAGATAAAGATAGAAACTGGGTACGTGTATTCACGTGCATACACACACACAAACACACATACACACACACACACACACACATATATATATATATATAATATATATAAAAGAGTATGTATATATTTCCATACATGTTTGTGTTCGTGGTTGTGTAAGTATATATATGTAAAAAAGGAAAGCGGTATACAGGAGAGAGAGAGAGAGAGAGAGAGAGAGAGAGAGAGAGTGAGAGAGAGAGAGAGAGAGAGAGAGAGAGAGAGAGAGAGAGAGAGAGAGCTATTGGAAAAGGAAAAATTTAATGATTTAATCTTCCACAGGCCTTAAGAACGAGAAACGCTATGGGACTGGATATTTAGGACCCCGCACTAAGCTCCAGAATGTGATTCACTGTAAATGGAAAAATGGACGTGTGTCTTCTATCTCGTGAGTGATAATGGCGAAGGAAATATTCCTCCTCTCAGAGAGCTTTCTTTCAGGGTTGCTAGGTTGGCCTTTTTTGGGGGGCCAAAAAAAAAACAAAAATGCCTCTAAATTTGGTCTTTTTCATGCTAGACACTTAAATTTGGCCTTTTTTAAAATTTGTTAGCCTTAAATGCTATATTTTCGGCCTTTTTCTACTATTAGGTTGGCCTTTTAAAGCTGCAGTTCATCAGACGTTGGCCGATTCACATTTGGAAAACCTGGCAAACCTGCTTTTTGTCCTCTGATATTTGTTTTGCTTTCTCTTTCTAAATTACATAAAGGTTTAAAGGCCTCTCATGAATGGCAGAGGCAAGGGAAAGTGACATTGCCCTATAGACTCACTAAATATCCATATTATCAGCGACTATTCTCCACCCAAGCTAGCACCAGGGAGGGCCAGGGAATGGGTGCTGATGACTCAGCAGGTAGACCTACAGTAAGCCCCAAATCCCTAATCCTTAGCTCATAAAGATGGCGAGGTTGCAGAAACAACAAGAAAATATCGGTTTGATCGGGACTCATCTCCCGTCTCAAGGTCTATAGGACGTTTCCAATAGGCCAACACAACCCTATTGTGTACTTTTCTAACTACATTGAAAATCCCTTAAGATACTGAAGCACTTTTAAAAATTTGTATAGATACTATCGGAAAGCTGACGGGGTTTATTATAATTTCTGAACAATTAGTTTCATTTTTGGTTGTAAGAGTTATTTCAGCGATATAAAAACGTATTTGATTTAATCACACTAAGAACAGATTAACTGGACACTTTTGAAATCTGCCTACATAGTCGCAATGTAATATCACTAAATGAACAAGGGTTTTAGCTTAGCTAATAATAATAATAATAATAATAATAATAATAATGATAATAATAATAATAATAATAATAATAATAATAATAATAATGCTGATGATAATAACTAGAAGGGTACTCAGTAGAGCGCAGACCTCAGGCTCGGCAGCTTATTTCTCGACCCTGACATTGACCTTAACATGTATTAATTGACATGAATTTTCATTCACTGAAATATGAACCAAGTCTTAAGTTTCTGTGTCAACGTTGTCCAAACTTATGCCTGATTACGTGACTTGGACATTTCGCTTTACCATGACCTTGGTCTTTGATATTGACATTCCAAAATGTAAAATTTCCAGCGTTTTTACATAACAATTAATCCCTGCAAGTTTCATTCCTCTATGATGAAAATTGTGGCCAGGAAGCTGTTCACAAACAAACACACAAATAAGGGGTAAAACATAAACGCCTTCCAACTTCGTTGTCGGAGGTAATATTGATGATAATACCCTGACATGAGATTTCCATTGGGAATTATATCCCATGAAACATGATTTTAATGGTGCGAAAGGATTTTGAATAAAGACCACTGTTTCAAAGAATATCCGGGTATTGAAAATCTATATACCATGGATATATTTTCGTTTTTACTTTAGTATCTATTTGTTTTTTCCCATGTAAATCTCCAATATGGCCTCATATAAATTCTGACAAATCTAAAGTTCAAAATAACTTAATTGGGGTCATCATTGAAAGATACCCTGGAATGTTATAATTTATCAAATCTCAAAAAACACAAATAGTTCTATCAAAGACGTGAGTGAGAGGAATATTAGTAAATTATCGTATCTGTTAACTTGAACACTCATTAAGTAATATAATATATAAAAGAGCAAGGAAATTATACGGATTTTTTCGGGGTGCTGTGTGACACAAACGCATACAAGAAAATTTCACATCAAGAACCATGACGAAAATAGAAATTATACGATTATTTATGTGGTCTACCACCAAATATGGCTGAAGGTAATCAGTCAATCAATCAAAGGTTCCGTAAAATATGTATTCCAGTGTGCATATAATAGCAACCTTTATTATTGTTGCAAGTGGGTGGGAGATGGGGACTACCCAACCCAGAGCACAGTTGTGGTGGCCTATGTGATAACGTCCTTGACTGCTCATATGTATATATGGTTAGTCTCTAGGGCATTGTTCTACTTGATAGGGCAATGCCAAGGTCCATTGCCTCTGCCATTCACGAATGACTTTAAACCTGGTATTATTTGTTTAGTTTTCCCCTTACTTCGAACCAATATAAAATCTGATCGGAAAAAAGGACCTGCAAGATGCGAGCCTGTTTCATTATCTTAAAAGCTCTGAATAATTAACGGTGGGTAATGCAAAAAGAACGGATAAACTTTACTGAATGATGAAGTTGGAATCCCATTGAAGGAAAACAGAAGAAATGCAGAGAATGAAAAGTGGGTTCCATTCAGGCTGCTTTTTAGCTCTGATGACTGCATAATACCTTGATGGGTATTGAAGGAACAATTTGAAATATTTCCTATTGCAAGTCATGGGATCAATATCTATTTTATGTGAATTATGAGAAAAGAGAGAGAGAGAGAGAGAGAGAGAGAGAGAGAGGAAGAGAGAGAGAGAGAGAGAGAGAGAATTCTTCCTCTATTTTTTTTTATTTTAGGAAACTTAAGGAATTCAGAATTAATGCCATAAATAGTATCAGGAATGAGATAAACCAATTCAATACTTCCATATACTTTTAGAGGATGATATGTGTATATATATATATATATATATATATTCATATATATATATATATATATATGTATATATATATATATATATAGAGAGAGAGAGAGAGAGAGAGAGAGAGAGAGGAGAGAGAGAGAGATGCGAGTGTGCATTGTACCACGATGCATGCATTATGCATACAGAAACGGATCCAGTTATGAAACGGTGCAATGCACAACAATGTAAATAGTAACAATTGCTCTATGATAACCACTTTACGTTGAAATGATATTCAAGTGATATGACAAACCATTAGCGATCCACCCAGTTAATGTATTCCATTTATTCCTTTGGGTGTTTAATGCATTATTACTTTAATGGCAAACATACTTATTATGTTTTCATGACGAGTAATTGTCCGCACGTTCATACTTTCAAACAAACAGGTGTTGCAGTGTATTCAAAGGATGATTCCTTTAAGGTAAATGTTCAGGTTCCGACTAAAGTTACTCTAATGCCTTGGAATATCCTTCCTTAGATAGTTACGGACATTTTTTTTCCAGATAGGAAAGTATCCAATATGTGTTAAAAAAGCTTCCTATTGGAAAGGTTTGTTCTTTCTAAACATTTCATCATCTATCATCATCATCATCATCTCCTCCTACGCCAATTGACGCGAAGGGTCTCGGTTAGATTTCGCTAGTCGTCTCGACCTTGAGCTTTTAAACCAATACCTCTCCATTCATCATCTCCCACGTCACGCTTCATAGTCCTCAACCATGTAGGTCAGGGCCTTCCAACTCTTTTAGTGCCTTGTGGAGCCCCAGTGAAAAAAAAACATTAGAGAGGAATGAAGATAGGATTCCCAGAAATTGCCAGGCCGGAGGTTTTGCCAAATATTCACGAGGAAAGATGAAAACATCTATTTGGTTAGAAGACAAAGATGCCTGGCAGAGGAGGGAATGGCAATCTATACTAAACTTTTTTTTTAATAAGGCGCATTTGCACAGACTCGCAGGGGTGTCCTTTTAGCTCGGAAATGTTTCCAACTAGCTGATTGATTATAATTATTTTTTTCAACCAATCAGGTAGTAGGAAACTTCTCCGCGCTAAAAGGGCACCCCTGCGATTCGGTGCAAATGCGCCTCATTAAAAGAAACTGAGTATACTTCTAAATCTGTGAGTAAAGTGTCCAGAATCCCAGGCCTTTTCAGGATTTCGTGTCGAGTTGACACTCGCAATGAAGCAACAATGGAAAAAAATACTTAAATAGTAAATACTCTTTGTCTTCCTATAAATGTCTATTCTATCATTATCGAGCTCACAGTAGAATGTATTCCAAAAGAACTTGAATTTGAGTAAGTCTTACAATAACTATACAATCAGGCAGGTCTCTTATCTTATATTTTAATTTCCTAATTTCTGAGTTTGTGGCAAAATGTATTAAAATATATGGAATTTGAATAAGCCTTACAATAACTATACAGCCATTCTGTTACCTAATCTTATATTTCTTTTTACAATTTCTAAGTTTCATTTCATAGTTTCTAAGTTTATGTTCAGCGTCAATGACCTTAGATATCAGGATGCCAGATAACTTATAATCAATCTAAGTTTATGGTAGAATGTATTCCCCCCAAAAAAAAATGAAATTTGAATAAGCCTTACAATAACTATACAGTTAGCCACATACCTTATCTTATAATATATTGAATATATAATATATAGTAAACAGGTATCTATCAAGAGCAGGTCTGTGAATACAACAAGGCCATTGAATCAAAGTCTTATTTGCGAGGAGTCCTGTATGACAGATCACAGACGGGATGCTATAGCCAACGTGAAGCAACCGGCAAGGGAAAAAGACACTCCAATCTAGGCGAAAGCAAAAAGGAAATATTTAAACCAGTCTACAAAAACAAGAGAAAGAAGATCAGATAGTCTCGCAATCCTGCTAAAATGCTTGAGAAATTTAGAATCCCATTTGGGAAATGCACCAAAGTCGGATTTCATCAAGGTGGAGATCTTCCAGTTTTTCATTAGTTTCTGCTCTTTGGATGTTGAAGTCTACACATGCGATGTTACTTCATTTGTAACTTCCGCTGAGATGAATGTCTCCAGTATTTTTTTTTTTTCAACTAGAAAGTGTCTCAAAAATATTGCATAAAAACTGCCTGTTGATTTTTACTTGGTTATCTTAGGTCACCATTGCCTTCGTTGAATTTTTTTTGAAGACTAAAACTAGGAAAACTGTGATAGAATGTTATCCAGATATATACATATATTGTATATATATATATATATATATATATATGTGTGTGTGTGTGTGTGTGCGTGAGTGTATGTGTGTGTGTATAAATATCAACCACAATCGCATTTAGTATATTACGAATATTTACCCACCCAGAAGCTGTTATCATAAATCCTTCCTAAATTTGGCCCATGGAGATATATTTTATATGGTCTCTCTCTCTCTCTCTCTCTCTCTCTCTCTCTCTCTCTCCAAGTCTTTTTAATCACACATTTCTTTTTTTGTAAAGAACCCCCCATTCTCTCTCTCTCTCTCTCTCTCTCTCTCTCTCTTCTTTGAAATCAATAAGATCACTCGCACTGGTACAAATTATATTACCCGTAAAATAAAAAGATGATTGCAATACATTGAACAAAATACAGTGTGCATGCGTTTTGATATTATGAACTAAATACTTTGGAATAAAAACATTATATTGAATTTTTCTTGTAGTAAACGATGAATAAAAATTAGGGAAAATGTGTAATCCTAGCAGGGTTTAAAATCGAGCATGTGCCATATGGCCATTACCTTCAATGCTGTTGCTTTTTATCTTAGATTACCTTAAAACTTTTTCCAATTTCTTTAAATTTTAATCTAGTAAACCCAAAATTACCTTAGAATTACTTTGAAACCAACAAAATTACTTCAAACTAAGGTAATTACCTTAAAAGTTTAAACCCTAAATCCTAGTAACATTTAGGCCTCCAGACATTCTTTTTTATATACTATCATAAGGATTACATTGACCTCCTCATCCCACAAGATATTAAAAGATGATAGAGTTTTTTATTACATAAAACAGGAATTATTCTCAGTAAATTTTTTCGCAAAATTTATTCGCCAAAGAGAAGTACTAAACTCAGGATTTTCTATTACAAGTTTCCAGAGCTAATGACTGTAAATCTTTTCTTTATCCCTTTTTTGTTCCTGTATCTACGTCCGAGATAAGCGTATATAGCAAAGAATAAAACTTTATGGCACCTACAGGGATAAATAACACAGAGAAACTTTCTCTTTTTTCTGAGAGACAAACTCTAACTTTGCTATTTGTTCTGGGCTTCATTCTATCTATCTCGCTTTTTTTCTCTCTTTCTCTGGAGCAGCAAAGATAGTAGCAGCATTATTAGTACTCTTAAGAATAGTAGTAGGAATAGTGACGTCGTATAAGCATATTAATAAGGATTCGAACTACTATTAAGAAATGAAGCGCCAGAGATGGTAGTAGCGTTATTAGTATTCTTATAAATAGTATTAGGATTAGTAACGTTGCATAGGCATATTATTATCATTATCATTACTTGCTAAGCTGCAACCCTAGTTGGAAAAGCAGGATGCTATAAGCCCAAGAGCCCCAACAAGGAAAAATTGCCCAGTGAGAAAAGGAAATACGAAAAAGACTACAAGATAAGTTTAAGAACAATAACATTAAAATAAATATTTCATATATAAACTATAAAATTTTAGAATAACAAGATAATGAAAACTTTAAAATAACAATATAATAAAAACTTTAAAATAACAAGAGGAAGAGAAAAAAGATAGAATAGTGTGCGCGAGTGTACCCTCAAGCAATAGATCTCTAACCAAAACAATGGAAGACCATGTTACAGAGGCTATGGCACTACCCAAGACTAGAGAACAGTGGTTTGATTTTAGAGTGGCCTTCCCCTAGATGAGCTGCTTACCATAGCCAAAGAGTCTCTTCTACCCTTACCAAGAGGAGAGTAGCCACTCAACAATTGCAGCGCAGTAATTAACCTCTTGAGAGAAGAAGAATTGGTTGATGATTTCAGTATTGTCAAGTGTATGAGGAAAGAGGAGAAGGTATAAAGAATAGGCCAGATTTTTTTGTGTATGTGTCGGTAAAGATGAAATGAGCCGCAACCAGAGAGTGATCCAATGTAGTACTGTCTGGCCAGTCAAAGGACCCAATAACTCTCTAGGGGTAGTATCTCAACGGATGGCTGGTGCTTTAGCCAACCTACTACTTATTGATAAAGATTCGGATTACTATAAAGAAACGAAGCACCAGAGTTGGTATCAGCATTATTAGTAATCTTAAAATTGGCATTACAAATAGTGACGTTGTATAAGCATATCAACAAGGATTCGGATTACTATCAATAAAAGGAAGCGAAAGTAATCCAAATTGAAACTTTCTTGGTCTCTCCAAACTTAAACACGAAGTTCCTAATTCTGTTCCTCTCCTTTTATCTTTATTTGTTTGTTTTTCGTTTACACGCTTCCACACTAATACACAAAATTTATTAGATTTTATTAAACGTGACTCGAAAAGTTGATTAAGAGAAAATGCCTTTTTAATTATGAAATCGTCATCAATGCTTAAGTATCGTTCGCTAATGTTACACGGTTATTGAATCGTGCGAGAAGGGCTGGGTATAAATAATGAAAATTCTATGAAGAAGAATTGACACAGTATTTATATGTATTTGTACATTGTACTGGCGGAGTGTCATCAATGAACAGAAAATATAGTTTAATCACACTTACTGCGTATTTAGTGCCAAAGGAGTGAAGATATAGGATGATGCGTATATATTTATAAAGGCTATTATTATTAACTCTCTCTCTCTCTCTCTCTCTCTCTCTCTCTCTCTCTCTCTCTCTCTCTCTGGTGTGGGATTACTGTCCCAAAATGGTTGCATGGGGTCGCAAAGACCCCTAAGATAGATAATCCCTTAAGATTAGGTACAGTACATTTCAGATGTCATCACACGCATAGAGAACAGGGGAAGCTCTTGGCTAGATACTTGCAAACAATATAACATACCTGGGTTCATTCCTTCTGTTTAAAGATATTATTGAACCATTCGAAACCGCAGTGAAACAATGCTGGAGTGCAAGCTATGTTCCTATAAACGCCATTCACGTCATACAAAGAACAGTATTTTTCTATAGAAAGGGTAATGAGATTAGGTATGATCTCGTTACCTTGAGAATCATATGTATGCCTGCAGTAAAAGGCTAAGACCTTTTGGAACAAACTGCCATGTATGCAAAAAATATTGATATATGGTTAATGAGCCCATGGTAATAGTAATAGTATCAGAGTACTGCTACTACTACTACTAGTAGTAGTAGTAGTAGTTGTTGTAGTAGGAGTAGTTGTAGCAGAAGTAGAATTTAAACATTCATTCCCATCAGATGCATTTAAATAGTAATTTAAACAGAAGATTAAATCTTGATTCAGCTATTAAAGATGAACATTACCTCCTTCAAGGGTTCCAATGATTTTGTTTACACTTAATGGGATTGTAAAATTAGCACAGTAACATTAGGTTAAATCAATTGGTATTAACGAAGCGTGTGCCTTGTGTATTCTGCACGTTGATTATAATTATGTCCAATAAATATTGACAAGAATAACGCGTTTATAATTTGAATAAAACAGTTTATTCAGTAATTGTAAGGAAAGATATACCCAATACAGTAACCAAATACAGTAAGAAGCAGTAATTAGTATTTCAGATACACTAGAATTTCCTTTTGTTTTTATGCTAATTGCCGAATGCAACCAGAAATCATTCTTGTTTATTATGTACATTTCATCCTACTTTTATAGCTTTTAAGATTTTACTCTCGTTGCCACGGGAATATCAAAGCCTTTCCCGGAATGTCGATCAACATGCATGGCATAAAATTCAATTCAGTCATGCATGAATAAAATCATCAGTCGGGTTAGATGAAAGTCAGAATAAAAAGGTTGAAATTTTAGAATCTCTCTCTCTCTCTCTCTCTCTCTCTCTCTCTCTCTCACGTATCTGGAAATTGAAGACTTTAAAAAAAAACAATTTAGTTTTATAATGAAATCATCAGTTGGGTCAAATGAAAGTCAGAATAAATCACTTGATATTTTAAAATATTCTCTCTCTCTCTCTCTCTCTCTCTCTCTCTCTCTCTCTCTCTCTTTTTGGGAAATTGGAAGACTTCCAAAATATGATTTATCTTTATAATGTGAGTT
Organism: Palaemon carinicauda; assembly: GCF_036898095.1. Lineage (NCBI taxonomy): Eukaryota > Metazoa > Arthropoda > Malacostraca > Decapoda > Palaemonidae > Palaemon > Palaemon carinicauda. The sequence continues at coordinate 106,844,376 of NC_090746.1, read as the reverse complement.
AAATATATTTTTCCTCTTAGATGGTATTTGAGAATGTAAGCGATGTTTATATCCCGTTATTTTACTGAATGACTCTTGAAAAAAGACCTAAAAAATTTAGGGACTGAATTATTCCAAGGTTTAATGTATGCCATTTGAAGGTTATTTGTTGGAGGTAACAGTCTCTATTTCACTTTTAAAAAGTCTTTATATTTCAACTAACTCATCTGAGAGAGAGAGAGAGAGAGAGAGAGAGAGAGAGAGAGAGAGAGTATAATTCAAGAATCATTCTTAAGGCATATTTAGATTGAAAATGAAGTGCATTGCACATTTTTGAATGGTATTTCGATTTAAAAGAATTCCCCTTTTAAAACTTTATATTTCACCTAACTCATCTGAGAGAGAGAGAGAGAGAGAGAGAGAGAGAGAGAGAGAGAGAGAGAAAAAACTATAAAAGTATATGTATTGTGAAAATTAAGTATATTGCGCATTTATCAGCAGCGCAACAAGAACCTATTGATAATTGAATTCCATCTAATGAAAATATTTATCTTGTATATTTCATCATAGTTTTTATTGAAAGAAATATGAAAGTAATTCTTTTATAGCACTATCTTATCGTATTATATAAAAGGAAAAATAGATTTAATATCTCTTTAGAAATAAGAGCAATCTTTTACAAGAGAAAATATGTATAATCATGCATATAATTTATCTATGGGCAAATGCTAAATAAGGAAATAAGTAACCTTAAATCTCTTTGGAAATTATTTTATAAACTCACACAAACAATAAAATTACTCATGGCTAATTCTTGAATTATACAACAGTAATTTTGGAAATTATTTCATAAACACCCATAGACACAAACAATAAAATTAGTCATGGCTAATTCTTGAATTATACAGCAGTAAGTTTGGAAATTATTTTATAAACATACAGTATACACACATAAACAATAAAATTAATCATGAATAATTCATGAATTATACAGTATGTTAATCCCAACGAATAGTTGCAAACTATTTACAGAAGAATAAACTATAACTTGAAGTTGAAGCGCAAATACTCAAATAGAAGTTACCCCGGAGAAATACCTTTCATATAAATCGATGAATAACTGTACTCTATTTATTACCTACAGATTTCAACGACTCTCCCATTGCTGGATGGCACACAAGCCACTAGAATACAGAATTAATTTAGTACTGGTTCTGTTTTTAAAGATACTATCTCCATTTGCGGTGCACTTTCCTATTAAATGTTAAAGGCCGCTCATGAATGGCAGAGGCAAGGGGCAGTGACATTTCCCTACCAAGATGGATAATGCCCTAGAGACTGGCCATTTATACATACGATCAGCACCCAAGCCTCCTCTGCACATATGCTAGGACCAGGAAGGGCCAGGCAATGGCTGCTGATGATTCAACAGGTAGACTTAAAGGCTCCCCCAAACTACCCATCCTTAGCTCACAAGGATGGTTAGGGTACAGACACTAAATCAACTAACAAGTTTGAGCGGGACTCGAACCCCAGTCTGACGACCACCAGGCAGGGACGTTACCAATTGGCCACCACAACCCAATTTCGACTCTTGCGTAATGTGGAGTGGTTGAGAGAATGTTTAGGTTTTGGTTACTGTGAACATATTGCGAATATTGTCAGGCTAGGAATGGAAGAGATGAAAATGATAATTAGTTATTAATACTAAAAGAAATGGAAAATAGTGAACAGTTTCTACACAAGTTGAACTCAATGTTCATTGGTAATCAATAATTGTTCCAAATTAATAATTAAACATTGAATAGTTCATCCATGTAATCAAGAACGATTATGTAATCCTTATCCTTCTCACTGTACCTTGCAATAAGAACATTTTCTTTACTTAACTGGCGGTTGAAGAAACAGAAAAGGGGAAATGGAAACTAGACATGAAACATTTCAGGGGAAAGTTATCAAGCCACAAAAAAAGTAAAGAACGTGCTTAAATAAAATACAAGTCAAGAGATAGATGCAACGAGACACTTTTTATAATATTTTCACTAGCTCTTGTCTCTTGAAATCCAGTAATGGTCCATGGAGGAACGTCATCAAAGGAGAATGTCCTGTTGTCTCATGAGCTTATATAAACAGTTTCTACTCAAGCTGAAAAGTTGAGACCATTATTATTATTATTATTATTATTATTATTATTATTATTATTATTATTATTATTATTATTATTATTTATTTATTTATTTATAACCTTTAAATAGCCCTAATGATTATCAAAATAGTCACTAATTCATCCAAGTGAATATATATTCCTATTTATGTTATACATTCAGTAGCAAATACCGGCATCCACTTCTATGAATTCTTCCCTTCTTATTGTATTTAGCAACAAGGTCGTCAACCTCCTTGCATAACCGACAGTAATATGATGCTTTTCAGTCAGAGATAGAGGAAAGAAAATGGAAAGTCGTCATGAAACATTTCATACAAATCCTAAAGTCCGGTAAAAGCTACATCCAACAGTCCTTTGCGCTCCAGAAGGAAAGTTATTCGCTCTCAGAGGGAAAAGACTGTGCTTAGATAAGATAAAAGTCGAGGGATGGATGCCAGGCGAAACTATTTTTTTTATATATATTTTCACGAGCTCTTCTTTATCTTGAGATCCTAGGAGGAATGCCATCAAAGGAGAATCTCCTGCTTTCTCATTAGCTTCTTCCTCCGCCCACTTCTTCAGATGTCGAGTCTGCGACAAAGCGAGTTTGCGTGAACATATGTCTCTTGTGACCAACTTTGAAGTTTATGCTTGTTGGTTTCCTTCAATGGTTTTAGTCATTCACGACCAGCTCTGAGCTAAAGACCGGATTTTAGCCTGCCATTTAAAATCTTCTTCTTCCTCAGAAGTCGAGTCTGCGACAAACCGAGTTTGCGTGAACACGGTATGTCTCTTGTGACTAACTTTAAAGTTTATGCTTGTTCGCTTCCTTCAATACTTTGAGTTATTCATGACTAGCTCTGAGCTAAAGACCGGGTTTTACCCTGCCACTTCAAATCTTCTTCTTCCTCAGAAATCGAGTCTGCGACAAAGTGAGTTTGCGTGAACACGATATGTCTCTTGTGACCAACTTTGAAGTTTATGCTTGTTCGCTTCCTTCAATACTTTGAGTTATTCACGACTAGCTCTGAGCTAAAGACCGGGTTTTAGCCTGCTGATCATATGTGTATATGATCATTCTCTAAGGGCATTGTCACTGTCCCTTGGCTCTGCCATTCATGAGCGGCCTTTAAACATTTAGACAAGCTCTTCTCTTGTCTCTTTGAATCCAGTAAAGTAATGGTCCAAGAAGGAACGCTATCAAAGGAGAATCTATAGCTTTCTTGTGACCAACTTTAAAGTTTAAGGAAGGTGTCTTCCTTCAATATTTTTAGTTATTCATGACTAGCTAGCCTTCTGGATAGTACAGTGGTAACGTGTTTGCCTAACATTTGCATGGCAGCAGATCGATCCCAGCCCGGGACTGTGAGTTTAAGCTGTTTACTGGGGAGGCCACTGCTGTGGTTGGAGAATCCAGATAGTACAGTGGTAACATGTTTGCCTAGCATTTGCAAGACAACAGGTCGATCCCCGTGAGGGACCGTGAGTTTGAGCAGTTTACTAGGGATGCCCCGCTGACGTTCTGGTGAGTATCTATTCTGAAGAAACTGTAAAGGAAACCAGACACCTTTAACCTTTAACTCATATAAAGACAGATGAACTATTTAGAATCTTCATTGTAATATTTCTGCTAAATCCTATGAATTATTTAAATTATAAGCTTGATTATTCATTATCAAACAATATAAACATCAAATGCTTTAGTCACAATCAAACAAAATATTTGGTGGATTAATAGAATGCAAAGCAGTTAGTCCTCAATTGTCCAAACAGTGTAATCAGACTTGCCTCGAGACAAAAGTAGTAATAGAAAATTGCATTTTACCGTAATACTATTGAAATTATATCCATGAAGAAGAATACGTTCCGTCGCTGGTCTTGCTGCAATGAAAATTAAAATACTTAAGTTACCATAGCAACTGCATGTGTCAGTGCATTAGTAACACAACGTTAAACACAAGCACTGGATATGCTAGACTAAAGATTACTTCTCATTCAAGGAGGACACCAAACCATTGTTCTCTAGTCTTGGGTAGTGCCATAGCCTCTGTATCATGCCCTTCCACTGTCTTCGATTAGAGTTCTCTTGCTTGAGGGTACACTAGGGATTGCTGTTCTATCGTATTTCACTTCCTCTTGGTTTTATCTCAAGTTTTTTTAGTTTATGCAAGACGAATCTAATTTAATGTTGTTACTGTTCTTAAAATACTATACTTTGATTGCTTATTACTCCTCTTGTAGTTTATTTATTTCCTTGTTTCCTTTCCTCACTGAGTTATTTTTCCCTGTTGAATCCATTGGGCTTATAGGATCTTGCTTACCAACTAGGATTATAGCTTATCTTGTAATAATAGTAATAATAATAATAATAATAATAATAATAATAATAATAATAATTATAATAATAATAACAACCTATTTTTTCCAGTGTCAGAATTTTGCACAAGAGAATAATGCAAAGACACTCTAGACTAGAGTGAAAGGAGTTGCACAAGATTGTTGCAGTTGTTATACAGGGGGATAATAAAATCTTTCATTAAAATGTTTAACGAAATATTATCGACCCCATTCCTGCTTTAATTGATAAGCATGTAAGTACGCCAAGAGGTCTTACCAGACCCTCTCACTTAACTAAGAGATCGCATATCCAAGTTGGGTAATTGAGTCGGATTACGTCGGGAGGAACGGATATGGAAGGAAATGGATTGTTGTGTACCGAAGATTGAGGGGGGAAAGGGCAGGGGGGGGGGGGGGGGTCGGGGGAATCAGGGGGCCGGAGCTGAGGATAGAGTTCGTATTATACCAATATGAAAAAAAAAGGTGCGAATCGACTTTCATACGTTAATGCGCAAATACTGTTATAATATTTTCACCATATACAATAATAATCACAGTAATGATGATAATTATAAAAATGATGATAATAACATTAATAAAACTAAATTGCTACTCTAAAATTTATTTATGTATCCTTCATTTCGTCCCATGTCAAATATCTTGTATCTCTAAATCATGGAACAATTCTTCCTGAAAATCCTTTATTTAATAATAATTATATCTTTTTTAATAATAATAATAATAATAATAATAATAATAATAATAATAATAATAATAACAACCTATTTTTTCCAGTGTCGGAATTTTGCACTTAGGAATAATGCAGAACGAACCTTGATGAACAAAGACATTCTAGACTAAAGTGAAAGAAGTTGCACAACATTGTTGCAGTTGCTATAAATAAAAGCTGTCATTAAAATTTTTAATGAAATCGTGTCGACCTTGCAGCTTAACAACCACGTCTTTACCACCGCTGATGGATAGAGCGTAAACTAGAGGGGCACTCAGTAGAGCGCAGACCTCCGCCACGGCAGCTTATTTCTCAACCTTAATCTTGGCATAAAAATGTATTAATTGGCGTGGATTTTCATACACTCAAACATGAACCAAGTTTGAAGTCTCTGTGACAATGATGTCCAAACTTATGGCTGATTACGTGATATGGACATTTTGCTCGTCCGTGACCTTGACCTTTGACCTTCCAAAATTTGATAATTTCTAGCTCTTTACATAAGTTTAAAATCCCTGCAAGTTTCATTACTTAACAATTAAAATTGTGGCCTTATGATTCATAACCGGAATTTGACCATTTGGTTGACCTTGACTTTGGACTCAACCTTGGCCTTCGACCATAACATGGATTAATTGGCGTGGATTCTCATACACTCAAATACTAACCAAGCTTGAAGTCTGTGTCAACGATATCCAACTTATGGCTGATTACGCAAATTGGACATTTTGTGTGACCTTGACCTTTGACCTTGACCTTCAAAAATTTAACCATTTCCAACTTTTTGAATAACACTTAATCCAAGCAAGTTTCATCAGTCTGTGATTAAAATTAAAGCCAGAGAGGTGTTCACTAAAACTATTTTTATAAATTATACAACATGGAGACAAGTATTTTGAAGATCCACAGAATGTGAAGTTTATGGTAAATGAGAAACTGCACCAGATGTTGGAAGGTTCACACTCCTCCATGGCTAAGACTGAAAAAATAGCGGTGGAAGTTGTGAAATTTGTTAATTTCCCAGTAAATCTGTCGCATGATTGGGTATTTAAAGTAAAGATTATGGTCTTATTAAAATGCTAGCTCCAAATTTGTATAATCATCGTTGGTCAAGAACTGGCGTTTAGGAGACTTATTGCTTAGGAGACTTATTGCTACGTTGAATTCTGTCTTGTTATAACCTAATCTTTTAATGTACACACGAACAAATGAGAGCCCAGTTTGAAGAGAAATTTGAGAGCTATGAAGTACAGAAACTTTATTCTATTAGATGGGTGAAATTTAGTTTAATATTTTAACCACTTCAATACCTAATGCCGCTTAGATTTGTATATAGAGCAAAACCCGGGGCTTCTCGTTTTTAACATTCTGAGCTTTTGTATAGATTTAACTTGGTTTAATCCATTTACTTTAATTCTAATCCATTAACTTGAATTTTTTGGACTTTAACTCTCGCATCTTTGGTGTACTCATACAGTTTTTTATATTTGCAGACTCCACGTCGCATCTTTACCTTGGCCATTGATTGAGGAGAGGAATACCTGTTTGCCTACCAGTTTTCTACAACGGTATAGTCTGAACCGAAGCTTACTTGTGCAATAGTGAAGTCTCTCTGAATCTTTCCTTAAATGCAATTAGTTTAAACTACAGTATTTACTTCTGGCTCGTACTCCTAATTTATATTAATTGCACGAAGCCAGATCAGGAATCTCTAGTCAATGCCAGCCTTCATTTACAAACTTGTTTACACTTTCATTAAACTATTTTTGTCTAATCACTTTACATTATTTTAGGTATTAACACTTTGTAATCAAAATTTATGGATATTACCGTCTATGTTGTTCAATCTTTATTTATTTGAAACAAATTTTTGTATAAATTTATAATTAAAATTTCTCACCTAATATACATCCCTGGTAGTTTTATTAAATCTGATGACTGATGCTTGACAGTTAAACTTTTATTAATTTGAAAATCTGATTCCTTATGTTTGATATATTCAACTTTTCATTTAAAAATTACTTTGATATATTGTTCAATTCTTCCTTTGAAATATTTATGCATAACTGTAATCTTAATGTACAATTTTGAAATTTCTTGCCCAATATACATTGATTTATTTTATTAAATCTTACCTATAATCCCTTGTTAAAACAGACTAACCAATCTCCTCGGCGAACATGGTCACTAAGGATTCATATCTGAATGTTTAAAAAACTTAAATTGACTTCTGTTTATATAAAATTTAAATTTATCACTTTTTTCTGACTTTAAATATATCGTGACTGAATTTTGAATACTATATCTTTTGAGGAAAATGTTGTTTATCCCTTAAGTGTCAAATACAGCTAACTAGAATTAAAATCTAATAAAATTTACTTAGGTCTTATGTTGATTGTATGTTACTATAAATATCGAAACACAACTTTGACTAATAACTGAAAGTAGATTTACGGCTTCAAAATATCGTCTTGGTAACCTAAGGTACTCGTTGGTTGTAATTTTACAAATTAAAGTTTTTGAAGATCGGTTCTCAATTTTTCTGGAACCAATTCTATTTTATAACGATCTGGAAATTGAAAAGTACTCTACACCCAAAACAGGATTTGAGTTATACCGCCCAGGATATTTAAGGCACGAAGCGGGACACAAATAGAATCACTTCCTTGTTGACATGAGTTGTGGTTTAAACATATTCTCATTACTATATTCTATCTTAATCTAATTATTTACGAAAAGGAATGTCTTTCATACCTTGACAAATCTTATTAACCAAATAAGAAAATTTTTGGTATAAATAAAATATAAAACATTAAAAGTTGAGAGAAATGTAATTCTTCTAAAACTTCAACATAAAAATAAAGTTTATCACTTATGCTTTTCGTTGGTTAAAAACACACTTGCACAGTTGGCTACAAAAATTAACAAAGCTTATTATAAAACTTCATTGTCTCCTCCTGTTATATAACAGGAACTGCTACATCAAGAAAATATTGGAATGTTCCAAAAGGCAATATTCATTATTCGTATGGATTCTCTCCTTAATACTTAGGGGGAAAAAAAATAAAAACCTGTGTATTTAGAAGAATTCCGAAGAACGAGAAAAGTTCTTCATCCCGTAATTTCTTTCTGTCAGATGGTGAGACAACTTCAGAAAATTGCAGCGTGTATTTGGAATAGAGAAAAGTAAAAAGCTGCGAAACCAGTCTTTAAATTTCTAGTAAAGAAAATTTAATTACAGAATTTACGAGACCGAAAGTCTAAGTTTAGCTGTGCAGACTCGAACTCAAAATTACAGTATATTATGTGGGTCAATAAGTCTCTCTCTCTCTCTCTCTCTCTCTCTCTCTCTCTCTCTCTCTCTCTCTCTCTCTGCCTAGGTTGATCTTTTGGTAAAAACTAGCACATGCTTAATGGGCAAGATAATAGGACGCTCTGATCCATGCTAATGATTTTATCATGAGGCATATTCTGAAAACTATGATTACTAGTTTCAAAGGTCAACGTGAAAGTTTGAAGCTACTGGCTGCTCTTCATTCTTCGTAAATCCGGGTTATTTGTGTTCATCATCTTAATGGCCTCAGAGTGAACCTTGTTTTGAATGAATAAGGTATATCTGTGTATGATATTCAATTTGACCTAACAAGATGCGAATAGACGTAAGATCTGACTTCAATAACGCTTTTCATTCTTGCATTCGTTGCTTATTGAATCTGTAAGAGCTTATTAGTAGTAGGGATTTTCAAATATATATATAAGTTGGTCGCTTTTTAGCATCATTATAGAATTTTTTGAGTAATGGATCACAAAGTTGTTGATGGGTACCGTGATGAGTATAGGAATGTGTTATCTGGTGTTACCTAGGGTTGTGTTTCTGGTCCATTACTTTTCATACTACATACACATGACATGTGGCTTAACATAGAAAACATGCTCTTCGCATATGCACATGATGCTACTCTCTTTGTATCAATTCTTTCTCCTAAATTTAGGATGGTGAAGTTGCAGACTCCACTAGATACTATCTAACCTATGTGGGTCTTATACTCTGGTCCAACACATTCATAAACAAGGACGTTTTCAATAGGCTACCACAATCCTAAATTGTTGATATTTCTCATTAATATTTAATTACGCCATATTTTGTAGCAGGTATTCTAAAAGTGACAACGTCAAAAGTCATCAAAAGTGTTACATCAATATCTATCTCCATCATAGACACATAAGGTGATTATTTTACTGTTTATCCTGCCATCATATGTAGCAGACACTCGTATGGTGTATGTTTTTCCCGTCTGGATATTCCTTAATTTTCTGGATATTTCATTTTGTCGTCCCGTTTTATTAACCGTCGCTGGAATGCAGTTCACAGATACTGCATTTAATCTTTGAAAATATGTTTAAAGTTACTCCAATTGATTTTTTTCCCAACGGCAATGCAAAAGAGAAATAAATCCTTTGTCCTTTTGCAATGCAAGTTGGATGGAGACAAGACTATGAAAAAGGGAGACTTGGACGATTCCTGTCATGTCCCCTTTTTCAGTGAAATTTTTCTTTTGAATAAATTTCAAGATTTTGCAAAAAGCAAAATAACGCAACTCATTTTCCATTCGCGCGAGATAGCCACGTCTTGTTTGCTTAATCCTAATACTATTGCAGTATTGTAAACAAAAGTTGTTTTGTAAACAATGAAGAGTTTTATCAGGACGCAGATCTCAATTCCAGACACTTTTTACCTAATATTGTTTCATGTCTCAAACCTCTTTTTATATCTATCTAAAAACTGAGAGAGAGAGAGAGAGAGAGAGAGAGAGAGAGAGAGAGAGAGAGAGAGAGTTCTAAATCCTGGAAAGGTAAACACCAAAATCTGTTGTGTGTCTGAGAGAGAGAGAGAGAGAGAGAGAGAGAGAGAGAGAGAGTGTGTGTGTATCATGCTCTAAATCCTAGCAAGGTAAACACCAAAATCTGTTCCAACAGTAAATGCTTCAAAGTAAAGTATATGTGTAGTATTTTCTTTTGATTATTTCCCTTGAATTTGTATGTATTTCATATATTAACACTAACGGGACAAGGGACAAGCGAGGACACAAATTTTCATTGTAAATCAGATAAATCGAAAAAATAATGTACCTGGATCATACAGAAAAAAACATTAATATCATATCATCATTATTATTAGTATTATGCAATACAACGTTTCCAATGGTGTGAGTAAAATTAAGAAATTTTTTTCCCTTATGACAAAATATATTTCCTTCATTTAGAGATATCACCACATTGATTTATTAAATTCATCTTACTTAGAGACTAATAAGAAAAATAAATTATAAGTCCTTGATATATGATATAGGCAATTGGAGCGAAACGTATTCGGTAAAAACACATCCACGAAATTTGTTCTAAATGTCATTAATATAAAAGTCCGTATACATTTGGTACAGCCAAATAATTCGTTGACAATCTAATTGAATTATCACCGAGATATTTTAAATAAATAAGAAATGATGCTGAACTAAATTACAAAATAAAATACCACCCACTGACGGACGTTATTAAACTCGGCAGAAAATTTTGTTCGTAAAATAATCCTCTTGGAAATAGAATGAAAAAAAACAAAGTATTTCACGTTCGGTTAAATGTTCCCAGAAATGAGAAGATTCCATAGAAAATTAAAAATATTCGTCAATTTTACACAGATTAGTTCATTAGGAGCAATTAACTGAAGCTTAGAGTAGGTGATGTTGCAAAATGATGCTGGGTTATATTGGAAGTTTAAGCAATTTTTGTTTTCTAAAAGAAAAAAAAAAAACATACTACTTAAAAACGAAAAAATAATATTCCAAAATATAATTACTTTCGTTTTCCCAATGGACACTCACACAAACACACATACAGAATATATATATATATATATATATATATATATATATATATATATATATATATATATATATATATATATATATAATATATATATATATATATATATATATATATATATATATATATATATATATATATATATATATATATATATATATATATATATATATATATATATATATATATATATATATGTATATATATATATAAATATATATATATATATATATATATATATATATATATATATATATATATGAATAACATACAATGTAAGACACTTTTGATAGAAACGCAGATTAATATTTCTGAAATGTTTACTTTACATCAAAACGTTAATGAAGAATACTCATAACGGTGTTTATCCAAACATGGATATGAAAAAAATCAGTAAGCTGAATAAAGAGGGTGGAATTGGAATAAAGTATTTCAATAAATAAAAGAGATTCTGCGCTCCACGTGTAAGTATTTTATCAATATCAAATTCATTCCAGCTTGCTAATAGTGAAATAACTTGGTCTTTATTTAATTCACTCAAGTTGAGTGGTGAATAATAGTAAAAGGAAATATTTAATGTCGAAACTTTAAGACTCCTTTGAGGGTTGTGGTGGCCGATGTGGTAACGTTCCTGACTGGTGAACGCCCGACTGGGGTTCGAGTCCCGCTCAGACTCGTTCGTTTCTTTGGTCATTGCAACCCCATCATCCTTGTGAGCTAAGGATGGGGGGATTTGGGGGAGCCTATAAGTCTATCCGCTGATTCATCAACAGCCATTGCATGGCTCTCCTTGGTCCTAGCTTGGGTGGAGAGGGGGCTTGAGCGCTGATTATATGTATATATGGTCAGTCTCTAGGGCATTAATGTTAATGCCACCCACCTTCCTTTTCCGTTTTATTTCTTCTTCCTAATCACATACTTTTTTCCATTGCATTATATAAAGTAACGTTAATATTAAAACGTATAGTATCTACAATTAAGATATCTTACATAAAATATCGAAGGAAGATAGGCAACTCCTGATCTTTCCCCTAATTATGTTATCTTACTTTACATCTTCAGCAAGCGTTTCAAGCAATCAGCTCTCACATTGTGTCAACGTCAGAGGGACGTTTTTTCCTTTCCATATTGAGACCCTTGAGGGACGTTTTTCCTTTCCATATTGTGACCCTTGAGGGACGTTTTTCCTTTCCACATTGTGACCCCAGAGGAACGTTTTTTCTTTCCACATTGAGACCCCAGAAGTACAATTTTCCTTTCCATATTGAGACCCCAGAGGGACGTTTTTCCTCTCCATATTGTGACCTCAGAGGAACGTTTTTTCTTTCCACATTGAGACCCCAGAGAGATTTTTTTCCTTTCCATGCTGAGACGCCCATGATTTATTTCCTCCATTCAGCGAACAATTTTATTTCATGAAGTTTCCCGCTGTTGGCGAGTTCTGTTTGGAAAAGAAATATCCATCTGGGTCAGACTTGTTATCGGTAAATTGACCGGTTCCGACCTCGAATCCAATAATCATTTCGCTGAAAAGTTCCTCAATTCCAGGGAAGCTATCAGTTGGATTTGGCGAAACGATTTGCTGGAGTGAAAAAGGAAAGAACATGAAAAAAGAATATCCGAAATTGGACTAGTTATCCATTTTTGGAAAATAACATTTCCAAACGGATTCAGTAACGAAATGCAGGTATTGCAAGGGGTTCAGCATCTTGCAATGGACAGTACAAAGAACGCGAGATATTAAATTGAGTCCAGGTACGAAGGCCTGACATTAGATGGGGCTTAGCTAAAACTCTCTCTCTCTCTCTCTCTCTCTCTCTCTCTCTCTCTCTCTCTCTCTCTCTCTCTCTCTCTCTGTATATATATATATATATATATATATATATATATATATATGCATATACACATACACACACACACACACACATATATATATATATATATATATTTATATATATACGTATATACACACACATATATATCGATATATATACATACATATATATATATATATATATATATATATATATATATATATATATACAGTATATACACACATATATATATAAAATCTACATATATATATATATATATATATATATATACAGTATATACACACATATATATATATAAAATCTACATATATATATATATATATATATATATATATATATATATATATATACAGTATATACACACATATATATATATATAAAATCTACATATATATATATATATATATATATATATATATATATATATATATAATATATATATACTGCTAACAAAGCTCTGTAATTAAGGATAAAAGAAATAGTCTTGAAAATAATTCTCCCATTCATATATTTTCTTATGAAGACTTCATCTTTTTCAGTTGAATAATACAATAAACGGGCAGATATGGTCTTTTTTTTTAGAGGCGACGCAGATCTGAAATGAAAATATGAAACATGGAGCCAGAGCCATTC
>NC_090746.1:106785836-106825836 GCF_036898095.1 Palaemon carinicauda | reverse complement strand
TGGAAAAGCAGACTGCTATAAGCCAGAAGGACTGCAAAAGGGAAAAATAGCCCAGTGAGGATAAGAAATAATGAAATAAATAAACTACAAGAGAAGTAATGAGCAATCACATTAATATATTTTCAGAACAGTGGTTACATAAAATTAGATCTTTCATATATAAACTATAAAAAAAAAAAAACATGAGGAAGACAAATAAGATAGAATAGTGTGCTACAGTGTATCCTCAAGCAAGAGAACTCCTAACTGAGGACAGTGAAAGGCCATGGTAACACAGGAAATACAATAACATACTATGTATGCAGTTAATTCTAATAGTCAGGCCTTCTCTATCATGAGGCTCAATGTTACACAGTATTCCAAAGTTTTATTCCAGCTGTGACCAAGTTGTGGAAAGACGTTCCTAATCAGGTAGTTAAATCGGTAGAACTTCAAAAGTTCAAACTTGCATCAAATTTATTTATGTTGAACAGGCTGACAAAAATATCTTTTCATAGTTTGTGTATGAAAGATCTATTTTAATGCTGTTAATGTTCTTGAAATATTTGATTTTAATTGTTCATTACCTCTCTCACAGTTCATTTATTTCCTTTCCTTATTGGACTATATTTCCCCTGTTGGAGCCCTGCTTATCCAACTAGGGTTGTAGCTTAGCTAATAATAATAATAATAATAATAATAATAATAATAAGTGTCTTTATATATCACTGTTACCAAAATGTACTGCGAACAAGAGTCCACTTAAATTGACTGGCATGAACGATGAAATCATAATGACTTTACCGTTAACTAAAGTTACCAGGATCTCAATACTCACCATTTTGGCTTTGTTCTTCAAGTATCACCTCTTCAAGTTGTGAAACAAATTAATGATATTAATGATAAAGTAGTTGCAACATTAATTTCAATATTTCTAGTTGATTGATGAAGTGCATTGTACCCTAGAAGACCATGTATTCTTTGTTTCAGAAATATAACATTATGTTATTCCGAAGAAATTGGCTTAATACGATTTAGTTTATGATTGTCAATGCATATTGAATAGTGTTTCCTGGAAAGCAAGTGAATGAAAATGTTTTTTACGTAACTCTTTTTATTACTTGCAAACATGTCAAACAACTTATGAATTTATGCTCTGTGGTTAGCAGAAGTCAACACGAGATGGACAAGTAAAAGAACCTATGCAATTAAGTCGTCAAAAATGGACTAGTAACTTAGTTATCTAGGATTCAAGAAAAACTTGTGGCTTTACAAGAAATATTTCTGGCCCTGCACTGTGTATCCTTATCGATTTAATTTATTTACTGTATATATTAAACCAATATCTCCCCATCTGTACTAAGACATCCTTTTGCTGAGTTTGTAACATAGGCGCATAAATCATACTTTTTAATTTTGACACAAGGGATTTTCCCCCAATACTGGTGGCTTCATATTTGCAATCATAATAGTTGCATATGTTAGAATTAATTGACTATCCAAGTGATTATTTGTTTAATTGTGATTCTAGGAAGAAATAATGGAATTCTATACAACACAGGACATTTTTCTCCTGCCTATCAAACGACAGAGAACTGCCTCTCAAGACAAGGAATGCCGAACCGATTATGAGGAGACAGAGGACTAGAGATTGACAGTACTCCCTTTGGCACTGAGTCACTATCCGAGATCACCCAGACAAACCAGTGCCGTTAAAACCTTCACTCTTGTAATACACACACCCAATAAGATTCGTGCCCCTTCCCTCGGCTGGCCTCGCATATATATATATATATATATATATATATATATATTATATATATATATATACTGTATATATATGCACACCCATATATATACATATATATATATATATATATATATATACTGTATGTATATAT
Source organism: Palaemon carinicauda (assembly GCF_036898095.1). Lineage (NCBI taxonomy): Eukaryota > Metazoa > Arthropoda > Malacostraca > Decapoda > Palaemonidae > Palaemon > Palaemon carinicauda. Next base: position 106,823,956 of record NC_090746.1, on the reverse strand, counting down.
ATATATATATATATATTTGTATAAATATATATATATATATATATATATATAATATATATATATATGTATATATATACATATATATACTGTACATGCATACATACACACACACACACACACATATATATATATATATATATATATATATATGTTTCTTCAAAAGGGGCCATAAGAGAGACAAAGGAAATAGTAATAGACAACTATATTTCGACCAATACACATTTTGTCCTCTTCAAGGTGTACAGTAAAAATTAGAAAAGGAGAGAACGGTAACAGTTTACATATGAAAGCAAAAGGGTGTTTCCAATTGTTCTAAGAAGATTGTATAAAGTGCGTGGAAGGATTAACCCAATTTACTTCTATCCAGGTGCAGATTAAATTCCTTAGAACAATTGGAAACACCCATTTCCTTTCATATATAAACTGTCACTGTTCTTTCCTTTTGTCGTTTTTACTATACACTTTGAAGAGGGCCAAATTTGTATTGGTCAAAATATAGGGATTTCTTTCTATTTCCTTTGTTTCTATGATGGGCCTTTTTGAAGAAAGATGTTAAAGTGTGCGATTACAGTTAGAAGTAGGACACACAGTATATATATACATATATATATACTGTATATCCATATACATATATATATATATGTGTGTATATATATATATGTGTGTGTATATATATATATATATATATATATATATATATATATATGTATATATATATATATATATATATATATATATATATATATATATATATATATATATATATAGTACATCATGCTTTCGCCCATCAAACCCAAGCCAGAAGATGAGTACACCCCAATGCTCCTCGAAACACGTCACATAGAACTATACAAGACTACAAACCTGCACTAGACCTTCAATCACATACCTTTGTCCGCCAGTGACCTGCAAAAAAATAAGAAAAATAATAATGAAAACAATAACAACACCAACAACAACAACAAAAACAACAACAATAACAACAACAACAACAACAATACTACTACTAATAATAATAACAACAACAACAACAACAACAAAATTTCACTGAAGGCTCCCCAAAATTACACTGAAGGCTCCCCATAAATTTCACTGAAGGCTCCCGAAAATTTCACTGATTGCTCCCCAAAATTTCACTGAAGGCTCCCCAAAATTTCACTGAACGCCCCCCAAAATTTCACTGAAGGCTCCCCAAAATTTCACTGAAGGCTCCCGAAAATTTCACTGAAGGCTCCCGAAAATTTCACTGAACGCTCCCGAAAATTTCACTGAAGGCTCCCCAAAATTACACTGAGGGCTCCTGAAAATTTCACTGAAGGCTCCCAAAAATTTCACTGAAGGCTCCCGAAAATTTCACTGAAGGCTACCCAAAATTTCACTGAAGGCTCCGCAAAATTTCACTGAAGGCTTCCCAAAATCTCACTTAACGCTCCCAAAAATTTCACTGAAGGCTCCCCAAAATTTCACTGAAGGCACCCCAACATTTCACTGAAGGCTCCAGAAAATTTCACTGAAGGCTCCTGAAAATTTCACTGAAGGCTCCCCAAAATTTCACTGAAGGCTCCCCAAAATTTAACCGAAGGCTTCCGGAAATTTCACTGAAGGCTTGCGAAAATTTCACTGAAGGCTCCCAAAAATTTCACTGAGCGCTCCCAAAAATTTCACTGAACGCTACCCAAAATTACACTGAAGGCTCTCCAAAATTTCACTGAAGGCTCCCCAAAATTTCACTGAAGGCTCCAGAAAATTTCATTGAAGGTTCCCGCAAATTTCACTGAAGGCTCCCGAAAATTTCACCGAAGGCTCCTTAAAATTTCACTGAAGGCTTCACAAAATTTCACTGAATGCTCCCGAAAATTTCACTGAACGCTCCCCAAAATTTCACTGAGGGCTCCCGAAAATTTCACTGAAGGCTCCCCAAAATTTCATTGAACGCTCCCCAAAATTTCACTGACCGCTCCCCAAAATTTTACTGAAGGCACCCGAAAATTTCCCTGAAGGCTCCCGAAAATTTCACTGAAGGCTCCCGAAAATTTCACTGAACGCTCCCAAAAATTTAGCTGAACGCGTTCCCGAAAATTTCACTGAACGCTCCCCAAAATTTCACTGAACGCTCACGAAAATTTCACTGAAGGCTACCCAAAATTTCACAGAAGGCTCCCCAAAATTTCACTGAAGGCTCCCCGAAATTTCAGTGAACGCTCCCGAAAATTTCACTGAAGGCTCCCAAAATTTCACTGAAGGCTCCCCAAAATTTCACTGAAGGCTCCTCATAATTTCACTGAACGCTCCCCAAAATTTCACTGAACGCTCCCTAAAATTTCACTGAACGCTTCCGAGAATTTCACTGAAGGCTCCCCAAAATTTCACTGAACGCTCCCCAAAATTTCACTGAAGGCTCCCCAAAATTTCACTGATCGCTCCCCAAAATTTCACTGAATGCTCCCCAATATTTCACTGAACGCTCCCCGAAAATTTCACTGAAGGCTCCCCAAAATTTCACTGAAGGCTCCCGAAAATTTCACTGAACGCTCCCCAAAATTTCACTGAAGCCTCCCGAAAATTTCACTGAAGGCTTCCGAAAATTTCACTGAAGGCTCCCCAAAATTTCACGAAAGGCTCCCCAAAATTTCACTGAACGATCCCAAAAATTTCAATGAAAGCTCCCCAAAATTTCACTGAAGGCCCCCCAAAATTTCACTGAACGCTCCCCAAAATTTCACTGAACGCTCCTTAAAATTTCACTGAACGCTTCCGAGAATTTCACTGAAGGCTTCCCTAAATTTCACTGAAGGCTCCCCAAAATTTCACTGAAGGCTCCCGAAAATTTCACTGAACGCTCCCCAAAATTTCACTGAATGCTCCCCAAAATTTCACTGAACGCTCCCCGAAAATTTCACTAAAGGCTCCCCAAAATTTCACTGAAGGCTCCCCAAAATTTCACTGAAGGCTCCCGAAAATTTCACTGAATGCTCCCGAAAATTTCACTGAAGCCTCCCGAAAATTTCACTGAAGGCTCCCGAAAATTCCACTGAAGGCTCCCGAAAATTTCACTGAAGGCTCACGAAAATTTTACTGAATGCTCCCAAAAATTTCACTGAACGCTCCCGAAAATTTCACTGAAGGCTTCCGAAAATTTCACTGAAGGCTCCCCAAAATTTCACGGAAGGCTCCCCAAAATTTCACTGAAGACTCCCCAAAATTTCACTGAAGGCTCCCCAAAATTTCACTGAACGCTCCACAAAATTTCACTGAACGCTCCCCAAAATTTCACTGAACGCTACCAAAAATTTCACTGAAGGTTCCCCAATATTTCACTGAACGCTCCCAAAAATTTCACTGAAGGCTCCCAAAAATTTCACTGAACGCTCCCCAAAATTTCACTGAAGGTTCCCGAAAATTTCACTGAAGGCTCCCAAAAATTTCACTGAAGGCTCCCCAAAATTTCGCAGAAGGCTCCCAAAAATTTCACTGAAGGCTCCCCATAAATTTCACTGAAGGCTCCCCATAAATTTCACTGAAGGCTCCCAAAAATTCACTGAACGCTCCCCAAAATTTCACTGAACGCTCCCAAAAATTTCACTGAACGCTCTCGAAAATTTCACTGAACGCTCCCGAAAATTTCACTGAAGGCTCCCCAAAATTTCGCAGAAGGCTCCCAAAAATTTCACTGAAGGCTCCGAAAAATTTCACTGAAGGCTCCCAAAAATTCACTGAACGATCCCGAAAATTTCACTGAACGCTCCCAAAAATTTCACTGAACGCTCTCGAAAATTTCACTGAAGGCTCCCAAAAATTTCACTGAAGGCTCCCCAAAATTTCGCAGAAGGCTCCCAAAAATTTCACTGAAGGCTCCGAAAAATTTCACTGAAGGCTCCCAAAAATTCACTGAACGCTCCCGAAAATTTCACTGAACGCTCCCAAAAATTTCACTGAACGCTCTCGAAAATTTCACTGAACGCTCCCGAAAATTTCACTGAAGGCTCCCCAAAATTACACTGAAGGCTCCCCATAAATTTCACTGAAGGCTCCCGAAAATTTCACTGATTGCTCCCCAAAATTTCACTGAAACCTCCCAAAAATTTCACTGAACGCCCCCCAAAATTTCACTGAAGGCTCCCCAAAATTTCACTGAAGGCTCCCGAAAATTTCACTGAAGGCTCTCCATAATTTCACTGAAGGCTCCCGAAAATTCACTGAACGCTCCCGAAAATTTCACTGAACGCTCCCAAAAATTTCACTGAACGCTCCCGAAAATTTCACTGAACGCTCCCGAAAATTTCACTGAAGGCTCCCCAAAATTACACTGAGGGCTCCTGAAAATTTCACTGAAGGCTCCCAAAAATTTCAATGAAGGCTCCCGAAAATTTCACTGAAGGCTACCCAAAATTTCACTGAAGGCTCCGCAAAATTTCACTGAAGGCTTCCCAAAATCTCACTTAACGCTCCCAAAAATTTCACTGAAGGCTCCCCAAAATTTCACTGAAGGCACCCCAACATTTCACTGAAGGCTCCAGAAAATTTCACTGAAGGCTCCTGAAAATTTCACTGAAGGCTCCCCAAAATTTCACTGAAGGCTCCCCAAAATTTAACCGAAGGCTTCCGGAAATTTCACTGAAGGCTTGCGAAAATTTCACTGAAGGCTCCCAAAAATTTCACTGAGCGCTCCCAAAAATTTCACTGAACGCTACCCAAAATTACACTGAAGGCTCTCCAAAATTTCACTGAAGGCTCCCCAAAATTTCACTGAAGGCTCCAGAAAATTTCACTGAAGGCTCCCGAAAATTTCACTGAAGGCTCCCGAAAATTTCATTGAAGGCCCCCGAAAATTTCACTGAAGGCTCCCAAAAATTTCACTGAAGGCTGCGCAAAATTTCACTGAATGCTCCCGAAAATTTCACTGAAAGCTCCTGAAAATTTCACTAAAGGCTCCCCAAAATTTCACTGAACGCTCCCCAAAATTTCACTGAAGGCTCCCGAAAATTTCACTGAACGCTCCCAAAAATTTCACTGAACGCTCCGAAATTTCACTGAAGGCTCCCGAAAATTTCACTGAACGCTCCCAAAAATTTCTTTGAAGACTCCACAAAATTTCACTTTAGGCTCCCGAAAATTTCACTGAAGGCTCCCGAAAATTTCACTGAAGGCTCCCAAAAATTTCACTGAAGGCTCCCCAAAATTCACTGAAAGCTCCCAAAAATTTCACTGAAGGCTCCCATAAATTTCACTAAAGGATCCCGAAAATTTCACTGAAGGCTCCCAAAAATTTCACTGAAGGCTCCAGAAAATTTCACTGAACGCTCCCAAAAATTTCACTGAAGGCTCCCCAAAATTTCACTGAAGGCTCCCGAAAATTTCACTGAACGCTCCCGAAAATTTCACTGAACGCTCCCGAAAGTTTCACTGGAGGCTCCCGAAAATTTCACTGAAGGCTCCCAAAAATTTCACTGAACGCTCCCCAAAATTTCACTGGAGGCTCCCGAAAATTTCACTGAAGGCTCCCCAGAATTTCACTGAAGGCTCCCAAAAATTTCACTGAACGATCCAAAAAATTTCAATGAAGGCTCCCCAAATTTCACTGAAGGCTCCCCAAAATTTCACTGAACGCTCCCCAAAATTTCACTGAACGCTCCCTAAAATTTCACTGAACGCTTCCGAGAATTTCACTGAAGGCTCCCCAAAATTTCACTGAAGGCTCCCCAAAATTTCACTGAAGGCTCCCCAAAATTTCACTGAAGGCTCCCAAAAATTTCACTGAACGATCCCCAAAATTTCACTGAATGCTCCCCAAAATTTCACTGAACGCTCCCCGAAAATTTCACTAAAGGCTCCCCGAAATTTCACTGGAGGCTCCCCAAAATTTCACTGAAGGCTCCCGAAAATTTCACTGAACGCTCCCCAAAATTTCACTGAAACCTCCCGAAAATTTCACTGAAGGCTCCCGAAAATTTCACTGAAGGCTCCAAAAATTTCACTGAAGGCTTCCGAAAATTTCACTGAAAGGCTCCCCAAAATTTCACTGAAGGCTCCCCAAAATTTCACTGAAGGCTCCCCAAAATTTCACTGAAGGCTTTCCCAAAATTTCACTGAAGCTCCCCAAAATTTCACTGAACGCTCCCCAAAATTTCACTGAAGGCTCCAAAAATTTCACTGAAGGTCCCCAAAATTTCACTGAACGCTCCGAAAATTTCACTGAAGGCTCCCAAAAATTTCACTGAAGGCTCCCAAAATTTCACTGAAGGCTCCCGAAAATTTCACTGAAGGCTCCCAAAATTTCACTGAAGGCTCCCCAAAATTTCACTGAAGGCTCCCAAAAATTTCACTGAAGGCTCCGAAAAATTTCACTGAAGGCTCCCGAAAATTTCACTGAACGCTCCCAAAAATTTCACTGAAGGCTCCCCAAAATTACAATGAGGGCTCCTGAAAATTTCACTGAAGGCTCCCAAAAATTTCACTGAAGGCTCCCGAAAATTTCACTGAAGGCTACCCAAAATTTCACTAAAGGCTCCGCAAAATTTCACTGAAGGCTTCCCAAAATCTCACTTAACGCTCCCCAAAATTTCAATGAAGGCTCCCCAAAATTTCACTGAAGGCATCCCAACATTTCACTGAAGGCTCCAGAAATTTTCACTGAAGGCTCCCCAAAATTTCACTGAAGGCTCCCAAAAATTTCACTGAAGGCTCCCCAAAATTTCACTGAAGGCTTCCGGAAATTTCACTGAAGGCTCCCCAAAATTTCACTGAAGGCTTCCCAAAATCTCACTGAACGCTCCCCAAAATTTCATATAAGGCTCCCCAAAATTTCACAGAAGGCACCCCAAAATTTCACTGAAGGCTCCAGAAAATTTCACTGAAGGCTCTTGAAAATTTCACTGAAGGCTCCCGAAAATTTCACTGAAGGCTCCCCAAAATTTCACTGAAGGCTCCCTAAAATTTCACTGAACGCTCCGAAAATTTCACTGAAGGCTCCCCAAAATTTCACTGAAGGCTCCCAAAAATTTTCACTGAAGGCTCCCCAAAATTTCACTGAACGCTCCCGAAAATTTCACTGAAAGCTCCCGAAAATTTCACTGAAGGCTCCCCAAAATTTCACTGAACGCTCCCGAAAATTTCACTGAACGCTCCCCAAAATTTCACTGAAGGCTCCCAAAAATTTCACTGAACGATCCCAAAAATTTCACTGAAGGCTCCCCAAAATTTCACTGAAGGCTCCCCAAAATTTCACTGAACGCTCCCCAAAATTTCACTGAACGCTCCCTAAAATTTCACTGAACGCTCCGAAATTTCACTGAAGGCTCCCCAAAATTTCACTGAAGGCTCCCCAAAATTTCACTGAAGGCTCCCAAAAATTTCACTGAAGGCTCCCAAAAATTTCACTGAACGCTCCCCAAAATTTCACTGAATGCTCCCCAAAATTTCACTGAACGCTCCCCGAAAATTTCACTAAAGGCTCCCCGAAATTTCACTGGAGGCTCCCCAAAATTTCACTGAAGGCTCCCGAAAATTTCACGGAACGCTCCCCAAAATTTCACTGAAACCTCCCGAAAATTTCACTGAAGGCTCCCGAAAATTCCACTGAAGGCTCCCGAAAATTTCACTGAAGGCTTCCGAAAATTTCACTAAAGGCTCCCCAAAATTTCACGGAAGGCTCCCCAAAATTTCACTGAAGGCTCCCCAAAATCACTGAAGGCTTTCCCAAAATTTCACTGAAAGCTCCCCAAAATTTCACTGAACGCTCCCCAAAATTTCACTGAAGGCTACCAAAAATTTCACTGAAGGTTCCCCAATATTTCACTGAACGCTCCCAAAAATTTCACTGAAGGCTCCCAAAAATTTCACTGAACGCTTCCCAAAATTTCACTGAAGGCTCCCGAAAATTTCACTGAAGGCTCCCCAAAATTTCACTGAAGGCTCCCGAAAATTTCACTGAAGGCTCCCAAAAATTTCACTGAAGGCTCCCCAAAATTTCGCAGAAGGCTCCCCAAAATTTCACTGAAGGCTCCCCAAAATTTCACTGAAGGCTCCCAAAAATTCACTGAAGACTCCCGAAAATTTCATTGAACGCTCCCAAAAATTTCACTGAACGCTCTCGAAAATTTCACTGAACGCTCCCAAAAATTTCACTGAAGGCTCCCCAAAATTACACTGAAGGCTCCCATAAATTTCACTGAAGGCTCTCCAAAATTTCACTGAACGCTCCCCAAAATTTCACTGAAGGCTCCCAAAAATTTCACTGAAGGCTCTCCAAAATTTCACTGAAGGCTCCCGAAAATTCACTGAACGCTCCCGAAAATTTCACTGAACACTCCCAAAAATTTCACTGAACGCTCCCGAAAATTTCACTGAACGACCCCGAAAATTTCACTGAAGGCTCCCCAAAATTACACTGAGGGCTCCTGAAAATTTCACTGAAGGCTCCTAAAAATTTCACTGAACGCTCCCAAAAATTTCACTGAAGGCTACCCAAAATTTCACTGAAGGCTGTGCAAAATTTCACTGAAGGCTTCCCAAAATCTCACTTAACGCTCCCCAAAATTCACTGAAGGCTCCCCAAAATTTCACTGAAGGCACCCCAACATTTCACTGAAGGCTCCAGAAAATTTCACTGAAGGCTCCAGAAAATTTCACTGAAGCTCCCCAAAATTTCACTGAAGGCTTCCCAAAATCTCACTGAACGCTCCCCAAAATTTCATATAAGGCTCCCCAAAATTTCACTGAAGGCACCCCAAAATTTTACTGAAGGCTCCAGAAAATTTCACAGAAGGCTCTTGAAAATTTCACTGAAGGCTCCCCAAAATTTCACTGAAGGCTCCCCAAAATTAAACCGAAGGCTTCCGGAAATTTCACTGAAGGCTTGCGGAAATTTCACTGAAGGCTCCCAAAAATTTCACTGAGCGCTCCCAAAAATTTCACTGAACGCTACCCAAAATTACACTGAAGGGTCCCCAAAATTTCACTGAAGGCTTCCGAAAATTTCACTGAAGGCTCCCCAAAATTTCACTGAAGGCTCCCCAAAATTTCACTGAAGGCTCCCGAAAATTTCACTGAAGGCTCCCGAAAATTTCATTGAAGGCCCCCGAAAATTTCACTGAAGGCTCCCAAAAATTTCACTGAAGGCTCCCCAAAATTTCACTGAACGCTCCCGAAAATTTCACTGAAAGCTCCCGAAAATTTCACTGAAGGCTCCCCAAAATTTCACTGAACGCTCCCCAAAATTCACTGAACGCTCCCCAAAATTTCACTGAACGATCCCAAAAATTTCACTGAAGGCTCCCCAAAATTTCACTGAACGCTCCCCAAAATTTCACAGAAGGCTCCCCAAAATTTAACCGAAGGCTTCCGGAAATTTCACTGAAGGCTTGCTAAAATTTCACTGAAGGCTCCCAAAAATTTCACTGAGCGCTCCCAAAAATTTCACTGAACGCTACCCAAAATTTCACTGAAGGCTCCCCAAAATTTCACTGAAGGCTCCAAAATTTCACTGAAGGCTCCCGAAAATTTCACTGAAGGCTCCCCAAAATTTCACTGAAGGCTCCCAAAAATTTCACTGAAGGCTCCCCAAAATTTCACTGAACGCTCCCGAAAATTTCACTGAAAGCTCCCGAAAATTTCACTGAAGGCTCCCCAAAATTTCACTGAACGCTCCGGAAAATTCACTGAACGCTCCCCAAAATTTCACTGAAGGCTCCCAAAACTTTCACTGAACGATCCCAAAAATTTCAATGAAGGCTCCCCAAAATTTCAGTGAATGCTCCCCAAAATTTCACTGAACGCTCCCCAAAATTTCACTGAACGCTCCCTAAAATTTCACTGAACGCTTCCGAGAATTTCACTGAAGGCTCCCCAAAATTTCACTGAAGGCTCCCCAAAATTTCACTGAAGGCTCCCCAAAATTTCACTGAAGGCTCCCAAAAATTTCACTGAACGCTCCCCAAAATTTCACTGAATGCTCCCCAAAATTTCACTGAATGCTCCCCGAAAATTTCACTAAAGGCTCCCCAAAATTTCACTGGAGGCTCCCCAAAATTTCACTGAAGGCTCCCGAAAATTTCACTGAACGCTCCCCAAAATTTCACTGAAACCTCCCAAAAATTTCACTGAAGGCTTCCGAAAATTTCACTAGAGGTTCCCCAAAATTTCACGGAAGGCTCCCCAAAATTTCACTGAAGGCTCTCCCAAAATTCACTGAAAGCTCCCCAAAATTTCACTGAACGCTCCCCAAAATTTCACTGAAGGCTACCAAAAATTTCACTGAAGGTTCCCCAATATTTCACTGAACGCTCCCAAAAATTTCACTGAAGGCTCCCAAAAATTTCACTGAACGCTCCCCAAAATTTCACTGAAGGCTCCCGAAAATTTGACTGAAGGCTCCCAAAATTTCACTGAAGGCTCCCCAAAATTTCACTGAACGCTCCCCAAAATTTCACTGATTGCTCCCCAATATTTCACTGAACGCTCCCCGAAAATTTCACTGAAGGCTCCCCAAAATTTCACTGAAGGCTCCCGAAAATTTCACTGAACGCTCCCCAAAATTTCACTGAAGGCTCCCCAAAATTTCACTGAAGGCTCCCAAAAATTTCACTGAAGGCTCTCCAAAATTTCACTGAAGGCTCCCGAAAATTCGCTGAACGCTCCCGAAAATTTCACTGAACGCTCCCAAAAATTTCACTGAACGCTCCCGAAAATTTCACTGAAGGCTCCCCAAAATTTCACAATGAGGCTCCCGAAAATTTCACTGAAGGCTCCCAAAAATTTCACTGAAGGCTCCCGAAAATTTCACTGAAGGCTCCCAAAATTTCACTAAAGGCTCCGCAAAATTTCACTGAAGGCTCCCAAAATTTCACTGAACGCTCCCCAAAATTTCAATGAAGGCTCCCCAAAATTTCACTGAAGGCTCCCAAATTTCACTGAAGGCTCCAGAAATTTCACTGAAGGCTCCCCAAAATTTCACTGAAGGCTCCCAAAATTTCACTGAAGGCTCCCCAAAATTTCACTGAAGGCTTCTGAAAATTTCACTGAAGGCTCCCCAAAATTTCACTGAAGGCTTCCCAAAATCTCACTGAACGCTCCCCAAAATTCCATAAGGCTCCCCAAAATTTCACTGAAGGCACCCCAAAATTTCACTGAAGGCTCCAGAAAATTTCACTGAAGGCTCTTGAAAATTTCACTGAAGGCTCCCCAAAATTTCACTGAAGGCTCCCCAAAATTCACTGAAGGCTTCCGGAAATTTCACTGAAGGCTTGCGAAAATTTCACTGAAGCGCTCCCAAAATTTCACTGAACGCTCCCAAAATTTCACTGAAGGCTCCCGAAAATTTCACTGAAGGCTCCCGAAAATTTCACTGAAGGCTCCCCAAAATTTCACTGAAGGCTCCCGAAAATTTCACTGAAGGCTCCCGAAAATTTCACTGAAGGCTCCCCGAAAATTTCACTGAAGGCTCCCAAAAATTTCACTGAAGGCTCCCCAAAATTTCACTGAACGCTCCCGAAAATTTCACTGAAAGCTCCCGAAAATTTCACTGAAGGCTCCCCAAAATTTCACTGAACGCTCCCGAAAATTCACTGAAGCTCCCCAAAATTTCACTGAAGGCTCCCAAAATTTCACTGAACGATCCCAAAAATTTCACTGAAGGCTCCCCAAAATTTCACTGAAGGCTCCCCAAAATTTCACTGAACGCTCCCCAAAATTTCACTGAAGGCTCCCAAAAATTTCACTGAAGGCTCCCGAAAATTTCACTGAAGGCTCCCGAAAATTTCACTGAACGCTCCCAAAATTTCACTGAAGGCTCCCCAAAATTACAATGAGGGCTCCTGAAAATTTCACTGAAGGCTCCCAAAAATTTCACTGAAGGCTCCCGAAAATTTCACTGAAGGCTCCCCAAAATTTCACTGAAGGCTCCCAAAATTTCACTGAAGGCTCCCAAATTTCACTGAAGGCTCCCCAAAATTTCACTGAAGGCTCCCAAAAATTTCACTGAAGGCTCCCCAAAATTTCACTGAAGGCTCCGAAAATTTCACTGAAGGCTCCCCAAAATTTCACTGAAGGCTTCCCAAAATCTCACTGAACGCTCCCCAAAATTTCATATAAGGCTCCCCAAAATTTCACTGAAGGCACCCCAAAATTTCACTGAAGGCTCCAGAAAATTTCACTGAAGGCTTTTGAAAATTTCACTGAAGGCTCCCCAAAATTTCACTGAAGGCTCCCCAAAATTTCACTGAAGGCTCCCGAAAATTTCACTGAAGGCTCCCGAAAATTTCACTGAAGGCTCCCCGAAAATTTCACTGAAGGCTCCCAAAAATTTCACTGAAGGCTCCCCAAAATTTCACTGAACGCTCCCGAAAATTTCACTGAAGGCTCCCGAAAATTTCACTGAAGGCTCCCCAAAATTTCACTGAAGGCTCCCGAAAATTTCACTGAAGGCTCCCCAAAATTTCACTGAAGGCTCCCAAAATTTCACTGAACGATCCCAAAAATTTCACTGAAGGCTCCCCAAAATTTCACTGAAGGCTCCCCAAAATTTCACTGAACGCTCCCCAAAATTTCACTGAACGCTCCCAAAATTTCACTGAACGCTCCGAAAATTTCACTGAAGGCTCCCCAAAATTTCACTGAAGGCTCCCCAAAATTTCACTGAAGGCTCCCAAAAATTTCACTGAAGGCTCCCAAAATTTCACTGAACGCTCCCCAAAATTTCACTGAAGCTCCCCAAAATTTCACTGAAGGCTCCCCGAAAATTTCACTGAAGGCTCCCCGAAATTTCACTGAGGCTCCCCAAAATTTCACTGAAGGCTCCCGAAAATTTCACTGAACGCTCCCCAAAATTTCACTGAACCTCCCGAAAATTTCACTGAAGGCTCCCGAAAATTCACTGAAGGCTCCCGAAAATTTCACTGAAGGCTCCGAAAATTTCACTGAAGGCTCCCCAAAATTTCACTGAAGGCTCCCAAAATTTCACTGAAGGCTCCCCAAAATTTCACTGAAGGCTCCCGAAAATTTCACTGAAAGCTCCCGAAAATTTCACTGAAGGCTCCCCAAAATTTCACTGAAGGCTCCAAAATTTCACTGAACGCTCCCCAAAATTTCACTGAAGGCTCCCAAAATTTCACTGAAGGCTCCCAAAAATTTCACTGAAGGCTCCCCAAAATTTCACTGAAGCTCCCCAAAATTTCACTGAAGGCTCCCCAAAATTTCACTGAAGGCTCCCAAAATTTCACTGAAGCTTCCGAAAATTTCACTGAAGGCTCCCCAAAATTTCACTGAAGGCTCCCCAAAATTTCACTGAAGGCTCCCCAAAATTTCACTGAAGGCTCCCAAAAATTTCACTGAAGCTCCCCAAAATTTCACTGAAGCTCCCCAAAATTTCACTGAAGCTCCCCGAAAATTTCACTGAAGGCTCCCCAAAATTTCACTGAAGGCTCCCCAAAATTTCACTGAAGGCTCCCGAAAATTTCACTGAAGGCTCCCCAAAATTTCACTGAAACCTCCCAAAATTTCACTGAAGGCTCCGAAAATTTCACTGAAGGTTCCCCAAAATTTCACTGAAGGCTCCCCAAAATTTCACTGAAGGCTCCCCAAAATTTCACTGAAAGCTCCCCAAAATTTCACTGAACGCTCCCCAAAATTTCACTGAAGGCTACCAAAATTTCACTGAAGGTCCCCAAAATTTCACTGAACGCTCCCAAAATTTCACTGAAGGCTCCCAAAAATTTCACTGAACGCTCCCCAAAATTTCACTGAAGGCTCCCGAAAATTTCACTGAAGGCTCCCAAAATTTCACTGAAGGCTCCCAAAATTTCACTGAACGCTCCCCAAAATTTCACTGAAGGCTCCCCAAAATTTCACTGAACGCTCCCCGAAAATTTCACTGAAGGCTCCCCAAAATTTCACTGAAGGCTCCCGAAAATTTCACTGAACGCTCCCCAAAATTTCACTGAAGGCTCCCCAAAATTTCACTGAAGGCTCCCAAAAATTTCACTGAAGGCTCCCAAAATTTCACTGAAGGCTCCCGAAAATTTCACTGAAGCTCCCGAAAATTTCACTGAAGCTCCCAAAATTTCACTGAACGCTCCCGAAAATTTCACTGAAGGCTCCCCAAAATTACAATGAGGCTCCCGAAAATTTCACTGAAGGCTCCCAAAAATTTCACTGAAGGCTCCCGAAAATTTCACTGAAGGCTCCCAAAATTTCACTGAAAGGCTCCCAAAATTTCACTGAAGGCTCCCAAAATTTCACTGAACGCTCCCCAAAATTTCACTGAAGGCTCCCCAAAATTTCACTGAAGGCTCCCAAAATTTCACTGAAGGCTCCAGAAATTTCACTGAAGGCTCCCCAAAATTTCACTGAAGGCTCCCAAAAATTTCACTGAAGGCTCCCCAAAATTTCACTGAAGCTCTGAAAATTTCACTGAAGGCTCCCCAAAATTTCACTGAAGGCTCCCAAAATTTCACTGAACGCTCCCCAAAATTTCACTGAAGGCTCCCCAAAATTTCACTGAAGGCACCCCAAAATTTCACTGAAGGCTCCAAAAATTTCACTGAAGGCTCTTGAAAATTTCACTGAAGGCTCCCCAAAATTTCACTGAAGGCTCCCCAAAATTCACTGAAGGCTTCCGGAAATTTCACTGAAGGCTTGCGAAAATTTCACTGAAGGCTCCCAAAAATTTCACTGAACGCTCCCAAAATTTCACTGAAGGGTCCCGAAAATTTCACTGAAGGCTCCCGAAAATTTCACTGAAGGCTCCCCAAAATTTCACTGAAGGCTCCCGAAAATTTCACTGAAGGCTCCCGAAAATTTCACTGAAGGCTCCCCGAAAATTTCACTGAAGGCTCCCAAAAATTTCACTGAAGGCTCCCCAAAATTTCACTGAACGCTCCCGAAAATTTCACTGAAGCTCCCGAAAATTTCACTGAAGGCTCCCCAAAATTTCACTGAACGCTCCCGAAAATTCACTGAACGCTCCCCAAAATTTCACTGAAGGCTCCCAAAAATTTCACTGAACGATCCCAAAAATTTCACTGAAGGCTCCCCAAAATTTCACTGAAGGCTCCCCAAAATTTCACTGAACGCTCCCCAAAATTTCACTGAAGGCTCCCAAAATTTCACTGAAGGCTCCGAAAAATTTCACTGAAGGCTCCCGAAAATTTCACTGAACGCTCCCAAAAATTTCACTGAAGGCTCCCCAAAATTTCACAATGAGGCTCCTGAAAATTTCACTGAAGGCTCCCAAAATTTCACTGAAGGCTCCCCAAAATTTCACTGAAGGCTCCCCAAAATTTCACTGAAGGCATCCCAACATTTCACTGAAGGCTCCGGAAATTTTCACTGAAGGCTCCCCAAAATTTCACTGAAGGCTCCCAAAAATTTCACTGAAGGCTCCCCAAAATTTCACTGAAGGCTTCCGGAAATTTCACTGAAGGCTCCCCAAAATTTCACTGAAGGCTTCCCAAAATCTCACTGAACGCTCCCCAAAATTTCATATAAGGCTCCCCAAAATTTCACAGAAGGCACCCCAAAATTTCACTGAAGGCTCCAGAAAATTTCACTGAAGGCTTTTGAAAATTTCACTGAAGGCTCCCGAAAATTTCACTGAAGGCTCCCCAAAATTTCACTGAAGGCTCCCGAAAATTTCACTGAAGGCTCCCGAAAATTTCATGAAGGCTCCCCGAAAATTTCACTGAAGGCTCCCAAAAATTTCACTGAAGGCTCCCCAAAATTTCACTGAACGCTCCCGAAAATTTCACTGAAAGCTCCCGAAAATTTCACTGAAGGCTCCCCAAAATTTCACTGAACGCTCCCGAAAATTTCACTGAACGCTCCCCAAAATTTCACTGAAGGCTCCCAAAAATTTCACTGAACGATCCCAAAAATTTCACTGAAGGCTCCCCAAAATTTCACTGAAGGCTCCCCAAAATTTCACTGAACGCTCCCCAAAATTTCACTGAACGCTCCCTAAAATTTCACTGAACGCTCCGAAAATTTCACTGAAGGCTCCCCAAAATTTCACTGAAGGCTCCCCAAAATTTCACTGAAGGCTCCCAAAAATTTCACTGAAGGCTCCCAAAAATTTCACTGAACGCTCCCCAAAATTTCACTGAATGCTCCCCAAAATTTCACTGAACGCTCCCCGAAAATTTCACTAAAGGCTCCCCGAAATTTCACTGGAGGCTCCCCAAAATTTCACTGAAGGCTCCCGAAAATTTCACGGAACGCTCCCCAAAATTTCACTGAAACCTCCCGAAAATTTCACTGAAGGCTCCCGAAAATTCCACTGAAGGCTCCCGAAAATTTCACTGAAGGCTTCCGAAAATTTCACTAAAGGCTCCCCAAAATTTCACTGAAGGCTCCCCAAAATTTCACTGAAGGCTCCCCAAAATTTCACTGAAGGCTCCCAAAATTTCACTGAAAGCTCCCCAAAATTTCACTGAACGCTCCCCAAAATTTCACTGAAGGCTCCAAAATTTCACTGAAGGTCCCCAAAATTTCACTGAAGGCTCCCAAAATTTCACTGAAGGCTCCCAAAAATTTCACTGAAGGCTCCCAAAATTTCACTGAAGGCTCCCGAAAATTTCACTGAAGGCTCCCCAAAATTTCACTGAAGGCTCCCGAAAATTTCACTGAAGCTCCCAAAAATTTCACTGAAGGCTCCCCAAAATTTCACTGAAGGCTCCCCAAAATTTCACTGAAGGCTCCCCAAAATTTCACTGAAGGCTCCCAAAAATTTCACTGAAGCTCCCGAAAATTTCACTGAACGCTCCCAAAATTTCACTGAACGCTCCGAAAATTTCACTGAACGCTCCCAAAATTTCACTGAAGGCTCCCCAAAATTTCACTGAAGGCTCCCAAAATTTCACTGAAGGCTCCCAAAATTTCACTGAACGCTCCCCAAAATTTCACTGAAGGCTCCCAAAATTTCACTGAAGGCTCTCCAAAATTTCACTGAAGGCTCCCAAAATTTCACTGAAGGCTCCCCAAAATTTCACTGAACACTCCCAAAATTTCACTGAACGCTCCCGAAAATTTCACTGAACGACCCCGAAAATTTCACTGAAGGCTCCCCAAAATTTCACTGAAGGCTCCCAAAATTTCACTGAAGGCTCCCAAAAATTTCACTGAACGCTCCCAAAAATTTCACTGAAGGCTCCCAAAATTTCACTGAAGGCTCAAAATTTCACTGAAGGCTCCCAAAATTTCACTGAACGCTCCCCAAAATTTCACTGAAGGCTCCCCAAAATTTCACTGAAGGCTCCCCAAAATTTCACTGAAGGCTCCAGAAAATTTCACTGAAGGCTCCCGAAAATTTCACTGAAGGCTCCCCAAAATTTCACTGAAGGCTCCCAAAATTTCACTGAACGCTCCCCAAAATTTCACTGAAGGCTCCCCAAAATTTCACTGAAGGCTCCCCAAAATTTCACTGAAGGCTCCAGAAAATTTCACTGAAGGCTCCCAAAATTTCACTGAAGGCTCCCCAAAATTTCACTGAAGGCTCCCCAAAATTAAACTGAAGGCTTCCGGAAATTTCACTGAAGGCTCCCAAAATTTCACTGAAGGCTCCCAAAAATTTCACTGAAGCGCTCCCAAAATTTCACTGAACGCTCCCAAAATTTCACTGAAGGCTCCCCAAAATTTCACTGAAGGCTCCGAAAATTTCACTGAAGGCTCCCCAAAATTTCACTGAAGGCTCCCCAAAATTTCACTGAAGGCTCCCGAAAATTTCACTGAAGGCT
Organism: Palaemon carinicauda; assembly: GCF_036898095.1. NCBI lineage: Eukaryota > Metazoa > Arthropoda > Malacostraca > Decapoda > Palaemonidae > Palaemon > Palaemon carinicauda. The sequence continues at coordinate 106,806,233 of NC_090746.1, read as the reverse complement.
CCCGAAAATTTCACTGAAGGCTCCCCGAAAATTTCACTGAAGGCTCCCAAAATTTCACTGAAGGCTCCCCAAAATTTCACTGAACGCTCCCGAAAATTTCACTGAAGCTCCCAAAATTTCACTGAAGGCTCCCCAAAATTTCACTGAAGGCTCCCCAAAATTTCACTGAAGCTCCCCAAAATTTCACTGAACTCCCAAAAATTTCACTGAAGGCTCCCCAAAATTTCACTGAAGCTCCCCAAAATTTCACTGAAGGCTCCCCAAAATTTCACCGAAGGCTTCCGGAAATTTCACTGAAGGCTTGCTAAAATTTCACTGAAGGCTCCCAAAAATTTCACTGAACGCTCCCAAAATTTCACTGAACGCTCCCAAAATTTCACTGAAGGCTCCCCAAAATTTCACTGAAGGCTCCCGAAAATTTCACTGAAGGCTCCCGAAAATTTCACTGAAGGCTCCCCGAAAATTTCACTGAAGGCTCCCAAAATTTCACTGAAGGCTCCCAAAATTTCACTGAAGGCTCCCGAAAATTTCACTGAAGCTCCCGAAAATTTCACTGAAGGCTCCCCAAAATTTCACTGAAGCTCCCGAAAATTTCACTGAACGCTCCCCAAAATTTCACTGAAGGCTCCCAAAATTTCACTGAACTCCCAAAAATTTCACTGAAGGCTCCCCAAAATTTCACTGAAGCTCCCCAAAATTTCACTGAACGCTCCCCAAAATTTCACTGAAGGCTCCCAAAATTTCACTGAAGGCTCCGAAAATTTCACTGAAGGCTCCCCAAAATTTCACTGAAGGCTCCCCAAAATTTCACTGAAGGCTCCCCAAAATTTCACTGAAGGCTCCCAAAATTTCACTGAAGGCTCCCAAAATTTCACTGAAGGCTCCCCAAAATTTCACTGAAGCTCCCCGAAAATTTCACTGAAGGCTCCCCAAAATTTCACTGAAGGCTCCCCAAAATTTCACTGAAGGCTCCCCAAAATTTCACTGAAGCTCCCCAAAATTTCACTGAAGGCTCCCAAAATTTCACTGAAGGCTTCCGAAAATTTCACTGAAGGCTCCCCAAAATTTCACTGAAGGCTCCCCAAAATTTCACTGAAGGCTCCCCAAAATTTCACTGAAGGCTCCCCAAAATTTCACTGAAGGCTCCCCAAAATTTCACTGAAGGCTCCAAAAATTTCACTGAAGGCTCCCCAAAATTTCACTGAAGCTCCCAAAATTTCACTGAAGGCTCCCAAAATTTCACTGAAGCTCCCCAAAATTTCACTGAAGGCTCCCGAAAATTTCACTGAAGGCTCCCCAAAATTTCACTGAAGGCTCCCAAAATTTCACTGAACGCTCCCCAAAATTTCACTGAAGCTCCCCAAAATTTCACTGAAGCTCCCGAAAATTTCACTGAAGGCTCCCCAAAATTTCACTGAAGGCTCCCGAAAATTTCACTGAAGCTCCCCAAAATTTCACTGAAGGCTCCCCAAAATTTCACTGAAGGCTCCCAAAATTTCACTGAAGGCTCCCCAAAATTTCACTGAAGGCTCCCGAAAATTTCACTGAAGGCTCCCAAAATTTCACTGAAGGCTCCCGAAAATTTCACTGAAGGCTCCCAAAATTTCACTGAAGGCTCCCAAAATTTCACTGAAGGCTCCCAAAATTTCACTGAAGGCTCCCAAAATTTCACTGAAGGCTCCCAAAATTTCACTGAAGGCTCCCCAAAATTTCACTGAAGGCTCCCAAAATTTCACTGAAGGCTCCCCAAAATTTCACTGAAGGCTCCCAAAATTTCACTGAAGGCTCCCCAAAATTTCACTGAAGGCTCCCAAAATTTCACTGAAGGCTCCCCAAAATTTCACTGAAGGCTCCCAAAATTTCACTGAAGGCTCCCCAAAATTTCACTGAAGGCTCCCCAAAATTTCACTGAAGGCTCCCCAAAATTTCACTGAAGGCTCCCAAAATTTCACTGAAGGCTCCCCAAAATTTCACTGAAGGCTCCCCAAAATTTCACTGAAGGCTCCCCAAAATTTCACTGAAGGCTCCCGAAAATTTCACTGAAGGCTCCCAAAATTTCACTGAAGGCTCCCCAAAATTTCACTGAAGGCTCCCAAAATTTCACTGAAGGCTCCCCAAAATTTCACTGAAGGCTCCCAAAATTTCACTGAAGGCTCCCCAAAATTTCACTGAAGGCTCCCAAAATTTCACTGAAGGCTCCCGAAAATTTCACTGAAGGCTCCCCAAAATTTCACTGAAGGCTCCCAAAATTTCACTGAAGGCTCCCAAAATTTCACTGAAGGCTCCCGAAAATTTCACTGAAGGCTCCCAAAATTTCACTGAAGGCTCCCCAAAATTTCACTGAAGGCTCCCCAAAATTTCACTGAACGCTCCCCAAAATTTCACTGAAGGCTCCCAAAATTTCACTGAAGGCTCCCAAAATTTCACTGAAGGCTCCCCAAAATTTCACTGAAGGCTCCCCAAAATTTCACTGAAGGCTCCCAAAATTTCACTGAACGCTCCCAAAATTTCACTGAAGGCTCCCCAAAATTTCACTGAAGGCTCCCCAAAATTTCACTGAAGCTCCCCAAAATTTCACTGAAGGCTCCCCAAAATTTCACTGAAGGCTCCCGAAAATTTCACTGAAGGCTCCCCAAAATTTCACTGAAGGCTCCCAAAATTTCACTGAAGGCTCCCAAAATTTCACTGAAGGCTCCCCAAAATTTCACTGAAGCTCCCAAAATTTCACTGAAGGCTCCCCAAAATTTCACTGAAGGCTCCCAAAATTTCACTGAAGGCTCCCCGAAAATTTCACTGAAGGCTCCCCAAAATTTCACTGAAGGCTCCCGAAAATTTCACTGAACGCTCCCCAAAATTTCACTGAAGGCTCCCGAAAATTTCACTGAAGGCTCCCGAAAATTTCACTGAAGGCTCCCGAAAATTTCACTGAAGGCTCCCAAAATTTCACTGAAGGCTCCCCAAAATTTCACTGAAGGCTCCCCAAAATTTCACTGAAGGCTCCCCAAAATTTCACTGAAGGCTCCCAAAATTTCACTGAAGGCTCCCCAAAATTTCACTGAAGCTCCCCAAAATTTCACTGAAGGCTCCCCAAAATTTCACTGAAGGCTCCCCAAATTTCACTGAAGCTCCCAAAATTTCACTGAAGGCTCCCAAAAATTTCACTGAACGCTCCCAAAATTTCACTGAAGGCTCCCGAAAATTTCACTGAAGGCTCCCCAAAATTTCACTGAAGGCTCCCGAAAATTTCACTGAAGGCTCCCAAAATTTCACTGAAGGCTCCCCAAAATTTCACTGAAGGCTCCCAAAATTTCACTGAAGGCTCCCCAAAATTTCACTGAAGGCTCCCAAAAATTTCACTGAAGGCTCCCGAAAATTTCACTGAACGCTCCCAAAAATTTCACTGAACGCTCCGAAAATTTCACTGAACGCTCCCAAAATTTCACTGAAGGCTCCCCAAAATTTCACTGAAGGCTCCCCAAAATTTCACTGAAGGCTCCCAAAATTTCACTGAACGCTCCCAAAATTTCACTGAAGGCTCCCCAAAATTTCACTGAAGCTCCCAAAATTTCACTGAAGGCTCCCAAAATTTCACTGAAGGCTCCCGAAAATTTCACTGAAGCTCCCCAAAATTTCACTGAAGGCTCCCAAAATTTCACTGAACGCTCCCGAAAATTTCACTGAACGACCCCGAAAATTTCACTGAAGGCTCCCCAAAATTTCACTGAAGGCTCCTGAAAATTTCACTGAAGGCTCCCAAAATTTCACTGAAGGCTCCCAAAATTTCACTGAAGGCTCCCAAAATTTCACTGAAGGCTCAAAATTTCACTGAAGGCTCCCAAAATTTCACTGAACGCTCCCCAAAATTTCACTGAAGGCTCCCCAAAATTTCACTGAAGGCTCCCCAAAATTTCACTGAAGGCTCCAGAAAATTTCACTGAAGGCTCCAGAAAATTTCACTGAAGGCTCCCCAAAATTTCACTGAAGGCTCCCAAAATTTCACTGAACGCTCCCCAAAATTTCACTGAAGGCTCCCCAAAATTTCACTGAAGGCTCCAAAAATTTCACTGAAGGCTCCGAAAATTTCACTGAAGGCTCCCCAAAATTTCACTGAAGGCTCCCCAAAATTTCACTGAAGGCTTCCGGAAAATTTCACTGAAGGCTCGAAAATTTCACTGAAGGCTCCCAAAATTTCACTGAAGCGCTCCCAAAATTTCACTGAACGCTCCCAAAATTTCACTGAAGGCTCCCCAAAATTTCACTGAAGGCTCCGAAAATTTCACTGAAGGCTCCCCAAAATTTCACTGAAGGCTCCCCAAAATTTCACTGAAGGCTCCCGAAAATTTCACTGAAGGCTCCCGAAAATTTCACTGAAGGCTCCCCGAAAATTTCACTGAAGGCTCCCAAAATTTCACTGAAGGCTCCCCAAAATTTCACTGAACGCTCCCGAAAATTTCACTGAAGCTCCCCAAAATTTCACTGAAGGCTCCCCAAAATTTCACTGAACGCTCCCCAAAATTTCACTGAACGCTCCCCAAAATTTCACTGAACTCCCAAAAATTTCACTGAAGGCTCCCCAAAATTTCACTGAACGCTCCCCAAAATTTCACTGAAGGCTCCCCAAAATTTCACTGAAGGCTCCCCAAAATTTCACTGAAGGCTCTAAAATTTCACTGAAGGCTCCCAAAATTTCACTGAAGCGCTCCCAAAATTTCACTGAACGCTCCCAAAATTTCACTGAAGGCTCCCCAAAATTTCACTGAAGGCTCCCGAAAATTTCACTGAAGGCTCCCCAAAATTTCACTGAAGGCTCCCGAAAATTTCACTGAAGGCTCCCCAAAATTTCACTGAAGGCTCCCGAAAATTTCACTGAAGGCTCCCGAAAATTTCACTGAAGGCTCCCGAAAATTTCACTGAAGGCTCCCCAAAATTTCACTGAAGGCTCCCCAAAATTTCACTGAAGGCTCCCCAAAATTTCACTGAAGGCTCCCCAAAATTTCACTGAAGGCTCCCAAAATTTCACTGAAGGCTCCCCAAAATTTCACTGAAGCTCCCCAAAATTTCACTGAAGGCTCCCCAAAATTTCACTGAAGGCTCCCCAAAATTTCACTGAACGCTCCCAAAATTTCACTGAAGGCTCCCAAAATTTCACTGAAGGCTCCCAAAATTTCACTGAAGGCTCCCGAAAATTTCACTGAAGGCTCCCCAAAATTTCACTGAAGGCTCCCCAAAATTTCACTGAAGGCTCCCAAAATTTCACTGAAGGCTCCCCAAAATTTCACTGAAGGCTCCCAAAATTTCACTGAAGGCTCCCCAAAATTTCACTGAAGGCTCCCAAAATTTCACTGAAGCTCCCAAAATTTCACTGAACGCTCCCAAAAATTTCACTGAAGGCTCCCGAAAATTTCACTGAAGGCTCCCCAAAATTTCACTGAAGGCTCCCCAAAATTTCACTGAAGGCTCCCCAAAATTTCACTGAAGGCTCCCAAAATTTCACTGAACGCTCCCAAAATTTCACTGAAGGCTCCCAAAATTTCACTGAAGCTCCCAAAATTTCACTGAAGGCTCCCAAAATTTCACTGAAGGCTCCCAAAATTTCACTGAAGCTCCCGAAAATTTCACTGAAGGCTCCCAAAATTTCACTGAAGGCTCCCGAAAATTTCACTGAAGGCTCCCGAAAATTTCACTGAAGGCTCCCCAAAATTTCACTGAAGGCTCCCAAAATTTCACTGAAGGCTCCCAAAATTTCACTGAAGGCTCCCAAAATTTCACTGAAGGCTCCCAAAATTTCACTGAAGGCTCAAAATTTCACTGAAGGCTCCCAAAATTTCACTGAACGGCTCCCCAAAATTTCACTGAAGGCTCCCCAAAATTTCACTGAAGGCTCCCCAAAATTTCACTGAAGGCTCCCAAAAATTTCACTGAAGGCTCCAGAAAATTTCACTGAAGGCTCCCCAAAATTTCACTGAAGGCTCCCAAAATTTCACTGAACGCTCCCCAAAATTTCACTGAAGGCTCCCCAAAATTTCACTGAAGGCTCCAGAAAATTTCACTGAAGGCTCCCGAAAATTTCACTGAAGGCTCCCCAAAATTTCACTGAAGGCTCCCCAAAATTTCACTGAAGGCTCCCAAAATTTCACTGAAGGCTCCCCAAATTTCACTGAAGGCTCCCAAAAATTTCACTGAAGGCTCCCAAAATTTCACTGAAGCTCCCAAAATTTCACTGAAGGCTCCCCAAAATTTCACTGAAGGCTTCCGAAAATTTCACTGAAGGCTCCCCAAAATTTCACTGAAGGCTCCCCAAAATTTCACTGAAGGCTCCCCAAAATTTCACTGAAGGCTCCCGAAAATTTCACTGAAGGCTCCCCAAAATTTCACTGAAGGCTCCCAAAATTTCACTGAAGGCTCCCCAAAATTTCACTGAAGGCTCCCGAAAATTTCACTGAAGGCTCCCGAAAATTTCACTGAAGGCTCCCCAAAATTTCACTGAAGGCTCCCCAAAATTTCACTGAAGGCTCCCCAAAATTTCACTGAAGGCTCCCAAAATTTCACTGAAGGCTCCCCAAAATTTCACTGAACGCTCCCAAAATTTCACTGAAGGCTCCCCAAAATTTCACTGAAGGCTCCCAAAATTTCACTGAAGGCTCCCAAAATTTCACTGAAGGCTCCCAAAATTTCACTGAAGCGCTCCCAAAATTTCACTGAACGCTCCCAAAATTTCACTGAAGGCTCCCCAAAATTTCACTGAAGGCTCCCGAAAATTTCACTGAAGGCTCCCCAAAATTTCACTGAAGGCTCCCCAAAATTTCACTGAAGGCTCCCCAAAATTTCACTGAAGGCTCCCAAAATTTCACTGAAGGCTCCCAAAATTTCACTGAAGGCTCCCAAAATTTCACTGAAGGCTCCCCAAAATTTCACTGAAGGCTCCCAAAATTTCACTGAAGGCTCCCCAAAATTTCACTGAAGGCTCCCCAAAATTTCACTGAAGGCTCCCAAAATTTCACTGAAGCTCCCCAAAATTTCACTGAAGGCTCCCAAAATTTCACTGAACTCCCAAAATTTCACTGAAGGCTCCCCAAAATTTCACTGAAGCTCCCAAAATTTCACTGAAGGCTCCCCAAAATTTCACTGAAGGCTCCCCAAAATTTCACTGAAGGCTCCCCAAAATTTCACTGAAGGCTCCCAAAAATTTCACTGAAGCTCCCAAAATTTCACTGAAGGCTCCCCAAAATTTCACTGAAGGCTCCCGAAAATTTCACTGAAGGCTCCCCAAAATTTCACTGAAGGCTCCCCAAAATTTCACTGAAGGCTCCCAAAATTTCACTGAAGGCTCCCCAAAATTTCACTGAACCTCCCAAAATTTCACTGAAGGCTCCCGAAAATTTCACTGAAGGCTCCCCAAAATTTCACTGAAGGCTCCCCAAAATTTCACTGAAGGCTCCCCAAAATTTCACTGAAGGCTCCCAAAATTTCACTGAAGGCTCCCAAAATTTCACTGAAGGCTCCCCAAAATTTCACTGAAGGCTCCCAAAATTTCACTGAAGGTCCCCAAAATTTCACTGAAGGCTCCCAAAATTTCACTGAAGGCTCCCAAAAATTTCACTGAAGGCTCCCCAAAATTTCACTGAAGGCTCCCGAAAATTTCACTGAAGGCTCCCCAAAATTTCACTGAAGGCTCCCAAAATTTCACTGAAGGCTCCCCAAAATTTCACTGAAGGCTCCCAAAAATTTCACTGAAGGCTCCCAAAATTTCACTGAAGGCTCCCAAAATTTCACTGAAGGCTCCCCAAAATTTCACTGAAGGCTCCCAAAATTTCACTGAAGCTCCCCAAAATTTCACTGAAGGCTCCCCAAAATTTCACTGAAGGCTCCCCAAAATTTCACTGAAGGCTCCCAAAATTTCACTGAAGGCTCCGAAAATTTCACTGAAGGCTCCCCAAAATTTCACTGAAGGCTCCCCAAAATTTCACTGAAGGCTCCCAAAATTTCACTGAAGGCTCCCGAAAATTTCACTGAAGGCTCCCCAAAATTTCACTGAAGGCTCCCCAAAATTTCACTGAAGGCTCCCAAAATTTCACTGAAGGCTCCCCAAAATTTCACTGAAGGCTCCCGAAAATTTCACTGAAGGCTCCCCAAAATTTCACTGAAGGCTCCCAAAATTTCACTGAAGGCTCCCAAAATTTCACTGAAGGCTCCCAAAATTTCACTGAAGGCTCCCCAAAATTTCACTGAAGGCTCCCAAAATTTCACTGAAGGCTCCCAAAATTTCACTGAAGGCTCCCCAAAATTTCACTGAAGGCTCCCCAAAATTTCACTGAAGGCTCCCCAAAATTTCACTGAAGGCTCCCAAAATTTCACTGAACGCTCCCCAAAATTTCACTGAAGGCTCCCCAAAATTTCACTGAAGGCTCCCCAAAATTTCACTGAAGGCTCCCCAAAATTTCACTGAAGGCTCCCAAAATTTCACTGAAGGCTCCCCAAAATTTCACTGAAGGCTCCCCAAAATTTCACTGAAGGCTCCCAAAAATTTCACTGAAGGCTCCCAAAATTTCACTGAAGCTCCCCAAAATTTCACTGAAGGCTCCCCAAAATTTCACTGAAGGCTCCCCAAAATTTCACTGAAGGCTCCCCAAAAATTTCACTGAAGGCTCCCAAAATTTCACTGAAGGCTCCCAAAATTTCACTGAAGGCTCCCGAAAATTTCACTGAAGGCTCCCCAAAATTTCACTGAAGGCTCCCAAAATTTCACTGAAGGCTCCCCAAAATTTCACTGAAGGCTCCCAAAATTTCACTGAAGGCTCCCAAAATTTCACTGAAGGCTCCCCAAAATTTCACTGAAGCTCCCAAAATTTCACTGAAGGTCCCCAAAATTTCACTGAAGGCTCCCAAAATTTCACTGAAGGCTCCCCAAAATTTCACTGAAGGCTCCCCAAAATTTCACTGAAGGCTCCCAAAATTTCACTGAAGGCTCCCCAAAATTTCACTGAAGGCTCCCAAAATTTCACTGAAGGCTCCCCAAAATTTCACTGAAGGCTCCCAAAATTTCACTGAAGCTCCCGAAAATTTCACTGAAGGCTCCCCAAAATTTCACTGAAGGCTCCCGAAAATTTCACTGAAGGCTCCCCAAAATTTCACTGAAGGCTCCCAAAATTTCACTGAAGGCTCCCAAAATTTCACTGAAGGCTCCCAAAATTTCACTGAAGGCTCCCAAAATTTCACTGAAGGCTCCCCAAAATTTCACTGAAGGCTCCCCAAAATTTCACTGAAGGCTCCCCAAAATTTCACTGAAGGCTCCCCAAAATTTCACTGAAGGCTCCCCAAAATTTCACTGAAGGCTCCCCAAAATTTCACTGAAGGCTCCCCAAAATTTCACTGAAGGCTCCCCAAAATTTCACTGAAGGCTCCCAAAATTTCACTGAAGCTCCCAAAATTTCACTGAAGGCTCCCCAAAATTTCACTGAAGGCTCCCAAAATTTCACTGAAGGCTCCCCAAAATTTCACTGAAGGCTCCCAAAATTTCACTGAAGGCTCCCAAAATTTCACTGAAGGCTCCCCAAAATTTCACTGAAGGCTCCCAAAATTTCACTGAAGGCTCCCCAAAATTTCACTGAAGGCTCCCAAAATTTCACTGAAGGCTCCCAAAATTTCACTGAAGGCTCCCAAAATTTCACTGAAGGCTCCCAAAATTTCACTGAAGGCTCCCAAAATTTCACTGAAGGCTCCCCAAAATTTCACTGAAGGCTCCCAAAAATTTCACTGAAGGCTCCCAAAATTTCACTGAAGGCTCCCCAAAATTTCACTGAAGGCTCCCCAAAATTTCACTGAAGGCTCCCCAAAATTTCACTGAAGGCTCCCCAAAATTTCACTGAAGGCTCCCAAAATTTCACTGAAGGCTCCCCAAAATTTCACTGAAGGCTCCCAAAATTTCACTGAAGCTCCCAAAATTTCACTGAAGGCTCCCGAAAATTTCACTGAAGGCTCCCCAAAATTTCACTGAAGGCTCCCAAAATTTCACTGAAGGCTCCCAAAATTTCACTGAAGGCTCCCCAAAATTTCACTGAAGGCTCCCAAAATTTCACTGAAGGCTCCCCAAAATTTCACTGAAGGCTCCCAAAATTTCACTGAAGGCTCCCAAAATTTCACTGAAGGCTCCCAAAATTTCACTGAACGCTCCCAAAATTTCACTGAAGGCTCCCCAAAATTTCACTGAAGGCTCCCAAAATTTCACTGAAGGCTCCCAAAAATTTCACTGAAGGCTCCCCAAAATTTCACTGAAGGCTCCCCAAAATTTCACTGAAGGCTCCCAAAATTTCACTGAAGGCTCCCCAAAATTTCACTGAAGGCTCCAAAATTTCACTGAAGGCTCCCAAAATTTCACTGAAGCTCCCCAAAATTTCACTGAAGGCTCCCCAAAATTTCACTGAAGGCTCCCCAAAATTTCACTGAAGGCTCCAGAAAATTTCACTGAAGGCTCCCAAAAATTTCACTGAAGGCTCCCCAAAATTTCACTGAAGGCTCCCAAAATTTCACTGAACTCCCAAAATTTCACTGAAGGCTCCCCAAAATTTCACTGAAGGCTCCCCAAAATTTCACTGAAGGCTCCCAAAATTTCACTGAAGGCTCCCAAAATTTCACTGAAGGCTCCCCAAAATTTCACTGAAGGCTCCCCAAAATTTCACTGAAGGCTCCCCAAAATTTCACTGAAGGCTCCCAAAATTTCACTGAAGGCTCCCCAAAATTTCACTGAAGCGCTCCCAAAATTTCACTGAAGGCTCCCAAAATTTCACTGAAGGCTCCCCAAAATTTCACTGAAGGCTCCCGAAAATTTCACTGAAGGCTCCCCAAAATTTCACTGAAGGCTCCCCAAAATTTCACTGAAGGCTCCCGAAAATTTCACTGAAGGCTCCCCGAAAATTTCACTGAAGGCTCCCAAAAATTTCACTGAAGGCTCCCCAAAATTTCACTGAACGCTCCCAAAATTTCACTGAAGCTCCCGAAAATTTCACTGAAGGCTCCCCAAAATTTCACTGAACGCTCCCAAAATTTCACTGAAGGCTCCCCAAAATTTCACTGAAGGCTCCCCAAAATTTCACTGAAGGCTCCCCAAAATTTCACTGAAGGCTCCCCAAAATTTCACTGAAGGCTCCCAAAATTTCACTGAAGGCTCCCCAAAATTTCACTGAAGGCTCCCCAAAATTTCACTGAAGGCTCCCCAAAATTTCACTGAAGGCTCCCCAAAATTTCACTGAAGGCTCCCCAAAATTTCACTGAAGGCTCCCCAAAATTTCACTGAAGGCTCCCCAAAATTTCACTGAAGGCTCCCGAAAATTTCACTGAAGCTCCCCAAAATTTCACTGAACGCTCCCCAAAATTTCACTGAAGGCTCCCCAAAATTTCACTGAAGGCTCCCCAAAATTTCACTGAAGGCTCCCAAAATTTCACTGAAGGCTCCCCAAAATTTCACTGAAGGCTCCCAAAATTTCACTGAAGGCTCCCCAAAATTTCACTGAAGGCTCCCAAAATTTCACTGAAGGCTCCCAAAATTTCACTGAAGGCTCCCCAAAATTTCACTGAAGGCTCCCAAAATTTCACTGAAGGCTCCCAAAATTTCACTGAAGGCTCCCAAAATTTCACTGAAGGCTCCCAAAATTTCACTGAAGGCTCCCAAAATTTCACTGAAGGCTCCCAAAATTTCACTGAAGGCTCCCCAAAATTTCACTGAAGGCTCCCAAAATTTCACTGAAGGCTCCCCAAAATTTCACTGAAGGCTCCCAAAATTTCACTGAAGGCTCCCCAAAATTTCACTGAAGGCTCCCCAAAATTTCACTGAAGGCTCCCAAAATTTCACTGAAGGCTCCCGAAAATTTCACTGAAGGCTCCCAAAATTTCACTGAACGCTCCCGAAAATTTCACTGAAGGCTCCCAAAATTTCACTGAAGGCTCCCAAAATTTCACTGAAGGCTCCCAAAATTTCACTGAAGGCTCCCAAAATTTCACTGAAGGCTCCCAAAATTTCACTGAAGGCTCCCCAAAATTTCACTGAAGGCTCCCCAAAATTTCACTGAAGGCTCCCCAAAATTTCACTGAAGGCTCCCCAAAATTTCACTGAAGGCTCCCGAAAATTTCACTGAAGGCTCCCAAAATTTCACTGAAGGCTCCCAAAATTTCACTGAACGCTCCCAAAATTTCACTGAAGGCTCCCCAAAATTTCACTGAAGGCTCCTGAAAATTTCACTGAAGGCTCCCAAAATTTCACTGAAGGCTCCCCAAAATTTCACTGAAGGCTCCCAAAATTTCACTGAAGGCTCAAAATTTCACTGAAGGCTCCCAAAATTTCACTGAAGCTCCCCAAAATTTCACTGAAGGCTCCCAAAATTTCACTGAAGGCTCCCCAAAATTTCACTGAAGGCTCCCAAAAATTTCACTGAAGGCTCCCGAAAATTTCACTGAAGGCTCCCCAAAATTTCACTGAAGGCTCCCAAAATTTCACTGAAGGCTCCCCAAAATTTCACTGAAGGCTCCCAAAATTTCACTGAAGGCTCCCGAAAATTTCACTGAAGGCTCCCAAAATTTCACTGAAGGCTCCCCAAAATTTCACTGAAGGCTCCCCAAAATTTCACTGAAGGCTCCCAAAATTTCACTGAAGGCTCCCCAAAATTTCACTGAAGGCTCCCAAAATTTCACTGAACGCTCCCCAAAATTTCACTGAACGCTCCCAAAATTTCACTGAAGGCTCCCCAAAATTTCACTGAAGGCTCCCCAAAATTTCACTGAAGGCTCCCCAAAATTTCACTGAAGGCTCCCCAAAATTTCACTGAAGGCTCCCAAAATTTCACTGAAGGCTCCCCAAAATTTCACTGAAGGCTCCCAAAATTTCACTGAAGGCTCCCCAAAATTTCACTGAAGGCTCCCCAAAATTTCACTGAAGCTCCCAAAATTTCACTGAAGGCTCCCCAAAATTTCACTGAAGGCTCCCCAAAATTTCACTGAAGCTCCCAAAATTTCACTGAACGCTCCCCAAAATTTCACTGAAGGCTCCCAAAATTTCACTGAAGGCTCCCAAAATTTCACTGAAGGCTCCCCAAAATTTCACTGAAGGCTCCCAAAATTTCACTGAAGGCTCCCAAAATTTCACTGAAGGCTCAAAATTTCACTGAAGGCTCCCAAAATTTCACTGAAGCTCCCAAAATTTCACTGAAGGCTCCCAAAATTTCACTGAAGGTCCCCAAAATTTCACTGAAGGCTCCCGAAAATTTCACTGAAGGCTCCCCAAAATTTCACTGAAGGCTCCCCAAAATTTCACTGAAGGCTCCCCAAAATTTCACTGAAGGCTCCCCAAAATTTCACTGAAGGCTCCCAAAATTTCACTGAAGGCTCCCCAAAATTTCACTGAAGGCTCCCAAAAATTTCACTGAAGCTCCCAAAATTTCACTGAAGGCTCCCCAAAATTTCACTGAAGGCTCCCCAAAATTTCACTGAAGGCTCCCAAAATTTCACTGAAGGCTCCCAAAATTTCACTGAAGGCTCCCAAAATTTCACTGAACGCTCCCAAAAATTTCACTGAAGGCTCCCCAAAATTTCACTGAAGGCTCCCCAAAATTTCACTGAAGGCTCCCAAAATTTCACTGAAGGCTCCCCAAAATTTCACTGAAGGCTCCCAAAATTTCACTGAAGCTCCCGAAAATTTCACTGAAGGCTCCCGAAAATTTCACTGAAGGCTCCCAAAAATTTCACTGAAGGCTCCCAAAATTTCACTGAAGGCTCCCAAAATTTCACTGAAGGCTCCCGAAAATTTCACTGAAGGCTCCCCAAAATTTCACTGAACGCTCCCAAAATTTCACTGAAGGCTTCCCAAAATTTCACTGAAGCTCCCCAAAATTTCACTGAAGGCTCCCCAAAATTTCACTGAAGGCTCCCCAAAATTTCACTGAAGGCTCCCAAAAATTTCACTGAAGGCTCCCAAAAATTTCACTGAAGGCTCCCCAAAATTTCACTGAAGGCTTCCCAAAATTTCACTGAACACTCCCCAAAATTTCACTGAAGGCTCCCCAAAATTTCACTGAAGGCACCCCAAAATTTCACTGAAGGCTCCCAAAAATTTCACTGAAGGCTCCCGAAAATTTCACTGAAGGCTCCCCAAAATTTCACTGAAGGCTCCCCAAAATTAAACTGAAGGCTCCCCAAAATTTCACTGAAGGCTCGAAAATTTCACTGAAGGCTCCCAAAATTTCACTGAAGGCTCCCAAAATTTCACTGAAGGCTCCCAAAATTTCACTGAAGGCTCCCCAAAATTTCACTGAAGGCTCCCGAAAATTTCACTGAAGGCTCCCCAAAATTTCACTGAAGGCTCCCCAAAATTTCACTGAAGGCTCCCGAAAATTTCACTGAAGGCCCCCGAAAATTTCACTGAAGGCTCCCAAAAATTTCACTGAAGGCTCCCCAAAATTTCACTGAACGCTCCCAAAATTTCACTGAAGGCTCCCGAAAATTTCACTGAAGGCTCCCCAAAATTTCACTGAAGGCTCCCGAAAATTTCACTGAACGCTCCCCAAAATTTCACTGAAGGCTCCCCAAAATTTCACTGAAGGCTCCCCAAAATTTCACTGAAGGCTCCCAAAATTTCACTGAAGGCTCCCAAAAATTTCACTGAAGGCTCCCCAAAATTTCACTGAAGGCTCCCCAAAATTTCACTGAAGGCTCCCCAAAATTTCACTGAAGGCTCCCCAAAATTTCACTGAAGGCTCCCCAAAATTTCACTGAAGGCTCCAAAATTTCACTGAAGGCTCCCCAAAATTTCACTGAAGGCTCCAGAAAATTTCACTGAAGGCTCCCAAAATTTCACTGAAGCTCCCAAAATTTCACTGAAGGCTCCCCAAAATTTCACTGAAGGCTCCCCAAAATTTCACTGAAGGCTCCAGAAAATTTCACTGAAGGCTCCCCAAAATTTCACTGAAGGCTCCCAAAATTTCACTGAAGGCTCCCCAAAATTTCACTGAAGGCTCCCCAAAATTTCACTGAAGGCTCCCCAAAATTTCACTGAAGGCTCCCAAAATTTCACTGAAGGCTCCAAAATTTCACTGAAGGCTCCCAAAATTTCACTGAACGCTCCCAAAAATTTCACTGAAGCTCCCAAAATTTCACTGAAGGGTCCCCAAAATTTCACTGAAGGCTCCCGAAAATTTCACTGAAGGCTCCCCAAAATTTCACTGAAGGCTCCCCAAAATTTCACTGAAGGCTCCCGAAAATTTCACTGAAGGCTCCCCAAAATTTCACTGAAGGCTCCCAAAATTTCACTGAAGGCTCCCCAAAATTTCACTGAAGGCTCCCAAAATTTCACTGAAGCTCCCGAAAATTTCACTGAAGGCTCCCAAAAATTTCACTGAACGCTCCCCAAAATTTCACTGAAGCTCCCCAAAATTTCACTGAAGCTCCCAAAATTTCACTGAAGGCTCCCAAAATTTCACTGAAGGCTCCCAAAATTTCACTGAAGGCTCCCAAAAATTTCACTGAAGGCTCCCCAAAATTTCACTGAAGGCTCCCCAAAATTTCACTGAAGGCTCCCCAAAATTTCACTGAAGGCTCCCCAAAATTTCACTGAAGGCTCCCCAAAATTTCACTGAAGGCTCCCGAAAATTTCACTGAAGGCTCCCCAAAATTTCACTGAACGCTCCCCAAAATTTCACTGAAGGCTCCCAAAATTTCACTGAAGGCTCCGAAAATTTCACTGAAGCTCCCAAAATTTCACTGAAGGCTCCCCAAAATTTCACTGAAGGCTCCCAAAATTTCACTGAAGGCTCCCAAAATTTCACTGAACCTCCCCAAAATTTCACTGAAGACTCCCCAAAATTTCACTGAAGGCTCCCGAAAATTTCACTGAAGGCTCCCGAAAATTTCACTGAAGGCTCCCCAAAATTTCACTGAAGGCTCCCAAAATTTCACTGAAGGCTCCCAAAATTTCACTGAAGGCTCCCAAAATTTCACTGAAGGCTCCCCAAAATTTCACTGAAGGCTCCCAAAAATTTCACTGAAGGCTCCAGAAAATTTCACTGAAGGCTCCCAAAATTTCACTGAAGGCTCCCCAAAATTTCACTGAAGGCTCCCCAAAATTTCACTGAAGGCTCCCCAAAATTTCACTGAAGGCTCCCCAAAATTTCACTGAACGCTCCCAAAAATTTCACTGAACGCTCCCCAAATTTCACTGAAGGCTCCCAAAAATTTCACTGAAGCTCCCTAAAATTCACTGAAGGCTCCCGAAAATTTCACTGAAGGCTCCCCAAAATTTCACTGAAGGCTCCCAAAATTTCACTGAAAGCTCCCAAAAATTTCACTGAAGGCTCCCTAAAATTTCACTGAACGCTCCCAAAATTTCACTGAAGGCTCCCCAAAATTTCACTGAAGGCTCCCCAAAATTTCACTGAAGGCTCCCAAAATTTCACTGAACGCTCCCCAAAATTTCACTGAACGCTCCCAAAAACTTCACTGAACGCTCCCGAAAATTTCACTGAACGACCCCGAAAATTTCACTGAAGGCTCCCAAAAATTACACTGAGGCTCCTAAAATTTCACTGAACGGCTCCCAAAAATTTCACTGAAGGCTCCCGAAAATTTCACTGAAGGCTACCCAAAATTTCACTGAAGGCTCTGCAAAATTTCACTGAAGGCTTCCCAAAATCTCACTTAACGCTCCCCAAAATTTCACTGAAGGCCCCCCAAAATTTCACTGAAGGCACCCCAACATTTCACTGAAGGCTCCAGAAAATTTCACTGAAGGCTCCAAAATTTCACTGAAGGCTCCCCAAAATTTCACTGAAGGCTTCCCAAAATCTCACTGAACACTCCCAAAATTTCATATAAGGCTCCCCAAAATTTCATGAAGGCACCCCAAAATTTCACTGAAGGCTCCCAAAAATTTCACTGAAGGCTCTTGAAAATTTCACTGAAGGCTCCCCAAAATTTCACTGAAGGCTCCCCAAAATTAAACCGAAGGCTTCCGGAAATTTCACTGAAGGCTTGCGAAAATTTCACTGAAGGCTCCCAAAAATTTCACTGAGCGCTCCCAAAAATTTCACTGAACGCTACCCAAAATTACACTGAAGGGTCCCCAATATTTCACTGAAGGCTCCCGAAAATTTCACTGAAGGCTCCCCAAAATTTCACTGAAGGCTCCCCAAAATTTCACTGAAGGCTCCCGAAAATTTCATTGAAGGCCCCCGAAAATTTCACTGAAGGCTCCCAAAAATTTCACTGAAGGCTCCCCAAAATTTCACTGAACGCTCCCGAAAATTTCACTGAAAGCTCCCGAAAATTTCACTGAAGGCTCCCCAAAATTTCACTGAACGCTCCCGAAAATTTCACTGAACGCTCCCCAAAATTTCACTGAACGCTCCCCAAAATTTCACTGAAGGCTCCCCAAAATTTCACTGAAGGCTCCCAAAATTTCACTGAAGGCTCCCAAAAATTTCACTGAAAGGCTCCCCAAAATTTCACTGAAGGCTCCCCAAAATTTCACTGAAGGCTCCCCAAAATTTCACTGAAGCTCCCCAAAATTTCACTGAAGGCTCCCCAAAATTTCACTGAAGGCTCCCCGAAAATTTCACTGGAGGCTCCCCAAAATTTCACTGAAGGCTCCCGAAAATTTCACTGAAGCTCCCCAAAATTTCACTGAACCTCCCGAAAATTTCACTGAAGGCTCCCCAAAATTTCACTGAAGGCTCCCCAGAAAATTTCACTGAAGGCTCCGAAAATTTCACTGAAGGCTCCCAAAATTTCACTGAAGGCTCCCCAAAATTTCACTGAAGGCTCCCCAAAATTTCACTGAAGGCTCCCAAAATTTCACTGAAGGCTCCCCAAAATTTCACTGAAGGCTCCCCAAAATTTCACTGAAGGCTCCAAAAATTTCACTGAAGGTCCCAATAAATTTCACTGAAGCTCCCAAAAATTTCACTGAAGGCTCCCAAAAATTTCACTGAACGCTCCCAAAATTTCACTGAAGGCTCCCGAAAATTTCACTGAAGGCTCCCCAAAATTTCACTGAAGGCTCCCGAAAATTTCACTGAACGCTCCCCAAAATTTCACTGAAGGCTCCCCAAAATTTCACTGAAGGCTCCCCAAAATTTCACTGAAGGCTCCCCAAAATTTCACTGAAGGCTCCCAAAAATTTCACTGAAGCTCCCGAAAATTTCACTGAAGGCTCCCAAAAATTTCACTGAAGGCTCCCCAAAATTTCACTGAAGGCTCCCCAAAATTTCACTGAAGCTCCCAAAAATTTCACTGAAGGCTCCCAAAATTTCACTGAACGCTCCCAAAATTTCACTGAAGGCTCCCCAAAATTTCACTGAAGGCTCCCCAAAATTTCACTGAAGGCTCCCAAAATTTCACTGAAGGCTCCCCAAAATTTCACTGAAGCTCCCAAAATTTCACTGAAGGCTCCCAAAATTTCACTGAAGGCTCCCGAAAATTTCACTGAAGGCTCCCAAAATTTCACTGAAGGCTCCCAAAAATTTCACTGAAGGCTCCCAAAATTTCACTGAAGGCTCCCAAAATTTCACTGAAGGCTCCCAAAATTTCACTGAAGGCTCCCAAAATTTCACTGAAGGCTGCAAAATTTCACTGAAGGCTCCCAAAATTTCACTGAAGGCTCCCCAAAATTTCACTGAAGGCTCCCCAAAATTTCACTGAAGGCTCCCGAAAATTTCACTGAAGGCTCCCGAAAATTTCACTGAAGGCTCCCCAAAATTTCACTGAAGGCTCCCCAAAATTTCACTGAAGGCTCCCAAAATTTCATGAAGGCTCCCCAAAATTTCACTGAAGGCTCCCCAAAATTTCACTGAAGGCTCCCAAAAATTTCACTGAAGGCTCCCAAAATTTCACTGAAGGCTCCCAAAATTTCACTGAAGGCTCCCCAAAATTCACTGAAGGCTCCGAAAATTTCACTGAAGGCTCCCCAAAATTTCACTGAAGGCTCCCAAAAATTTCACTGAAGCTCCCAAAAATTTCACTGAACGCTCCCAAAATTTCACTGAAGGCCCCAAAATTTCACTGAAGGCTCCCAAAATTTCACTGAAGGCTCCCCAAAATTTCACTGAAGGCTCCCCAAAATTTCACTGAAGGCTCCCGAAAATTTCACTGAAGGCTCCCAAAATTTCACTGAAGGCTCCCAAAATTTCACTGAAGGCTCCCAAAATTTCACTGAAGCTCCCAAAAATTTCACTGAAGCTCCCCAAAATTTCACTGAAGCTCCCAAAATTTCACTGAAGGCTCCCAAAATTTCACTGAACGCTCCCCAAAATTTCACTGAAGGCTCCCCAAAATTTCACTGAAGGCTCCCAAAAATTTCACTGAAGGCTCCCAAAAATTTCACTGAAGCTCCCAAAATTTCACTGAAGGCTCCCCAAAATTTCACTGAAGGCTCCCCAAAATTTCACTGAAGGCTCCCCAAAATTTCACTGAAGGCTCCCAAAATTTCACTGAACGCTCCCAAAATTTCACTGAAGGCTCCCAAAATTTCACTGAAGCTCCCCAAAATTTCACTGAAGGCTCCCGAAAATTTCACTGAAGGCTCCCCAAAATTTCACTGAAGGCTCCCAAAAATTTCACTGAAGGCTCCCCAAAATTTCACTGAAGGCTCCCCAAAATTTCACTGAAGGCTCCCAAAATTTCACTGAAGGCTCCCCAAAATTTCACTGAAGGCTCCCCAAAATTTCACTGAAGGCTCCCCAAAATTTCACTGAAGGCTCCCAAAAATTTCACTGAAGGCTCCCCAAAATTTCACTGAAGGCTCCCCAAAATTTCACTGAAGGCTCCCCAAAAATTTCACTGAAGGCTCCCAAAATTTCACTGAAGCTCCCAAAAATTTCACTGAAGGCTCCCAAAAATTTCACTGAAGGCTCCCAAAATTTCACTGAAGGCTCCCAAAATTCACTGAAGGCTCCCCAAAATTTCACTGAAGGCTCCCAAAATTTCACTGAACGCTCCCCAAAATTTCACTGAAGCTCCCGAAAATTTCACTGAAGGCTCCCCAAAATTTCACTGAACTCCCCAAAATTTCACTGAAGGCTCCCAAAAATTTCACTGAAGGCTCCCGAAAATTTCACTGAAGCTCCCAAAATTTCACTGAAGGCTCCCGAAAATTTCACTGAAGGCTCCCAAAATTTCACTGAAGCTCCCCAAAATTTCACTGAAGGCTTCCCAAAATTTCACTGAAGGCTCCCCAAAATTTCACTGAAGGCTCCCAAAATTTCACTGAAGGCTCCCAAAATTTCATTGAAGGCTCCCGCAAATTTCACTGAAGGCTCCCCAAAATTTCACTGAAGGCTCCCTAAAATTTCACTGAAGGCTTCACAAAATTTCACTGAATGCTCCCCAAAATTTCACTGAACGCTCCCCAAAATTTCACTGAAG
>NC_090746.1:106775836-106778336 GCF_036898095.1 Palaemon carinicauda | reverse complement strand
GAGATTAGTTGACCGAACTCTTAACTGGGCTCCATAATGCACTAGAAGGGTTGGAGACCCAGGCCTACATGGCTGAAGACTATGAAGCGTGATGTAGGAGATGATGAATGGAGAGGTATTGACTTAAAGATCAAGATAGAGACGACTGGCGAAAGCTAATCGAGGCCCTTTGCGTCATTAGGTGTAAGAGGAGATGATGATGATGATGATGATGATGATCGTATTGTATGAAACGTAAAATTTTCACCGAAGCAAAAGTGAAGAAAAAACTATGTACATTGATTAAAGGAGCAAGTCTTCTCTCCTTTATCACCTTCAATAATTTTTGCAAAATATATTTGATATTGAAAATTTAATTGATTCCTTCAGAACTCTTCCAATTCTATTTTAGGAAATAGTAACATTTTACCCAGATGAATCATCATTATTATCTCCTCCTACGCCTATTGACACAAATGGTCTCGGGTAGATTTCGCCAGTCGTCTCTATCAATACTTCTCCATTCATCATCCTCTACTTCACGCTTCATAGTCCTCATCCATGTAGGCCTGGGTCTTCCAACTCTTCTTGAGCCTTGTGGATCCCAGTTTCAGCTTCTACTCCTGATGCCTGGCGGATGATCTTCATAAAACTCGGACAAATAATGATATATTACATCGTGTATTTTAGATCTGAATTTGGAAACAACAGAGTTAATTGTATCTCTTAATGACTATAAAGATTAATACAGCTATTAAATCATTCTAATCTAAATTGAAATTATCTAAAACCTAAGTTTTCATCCTGAAAACAGAGCCGCATCTCAGCCACTATTTAACGAATTTGCAATCTTCTTCTAATGATATTTCTCGAAAAGGTTTTCCATCTGAAAATTATCTTCTCATTATAGCTAATTAGAGCTAATTGCTTCTCATCAAGGGAATATTCCTCTTTGAGGAGAAGCAAAAAAAAAAAAAAAAAAAAAAAAAAAAAAAAAAGATAATTCAGCGAAACTATTATTGATTAGATGATATATAAAGAATATCCAGCTGAGGAGTTAAACATACACTGTTAAAAAATTTGCCGTAAAACATGGTAAAAATTCTTGAATAAATGTTGCCAGGCATTTACCGTTTTAAAAACAGATATTTTGACGTTTAGGAGTGATATTACGGTTATCAACCCGTAAAAGATAATAACAAAGTAGGGTAAATATTACTGTCGCCTGTATTTTACTGAAATACGACTGAGAACAGTATATTTTCACAGAGAATTTCCGATTAATGTTACGGTTTTTTTAACAGTGTAATTGAGAAACCGCTAGTTGCTATGGTATATTAACATATAAAGGAGAACAAATAAATAAGAAAGAAATAAGGGGTAAGTAGACATAGATAATTAGGTGTGTCAGAACAATAAAAGCCGAGTTACTTTAAAAAAAAATAAAAAAATAAAGATTTGATAATAACAAATCAAACTATATATGCTCTACTTTCATGCATGTATGTATTATCAATTGAGATTGTGAACCTACATAACCTCTGCAAAGACTCACATTTTCTCACTGATCATTTTAATTTATTATTTGGAATTTCCTTTTTAGCCATATTTGTAAGTTTCCATTAATAGTTTAAAGGTTTAAAGACCACTCATGAATAGCAGAGGCAAGGGACAGTGACATTACCCTATCAAGTAGGAGAATGCCCTAGAGACTGACCATATAGGCTATACATATCGTCAGCGTCCAAGCCTCCTCTCCTCGGAGGGCAAGGCAATGGCTGCTAATGACTCAGCATATAGACCTATAGGCTGCAACAAACTGCCCATCCTTAGCTCACAAAGATGGTGAGGTTGCAGTAAGCAAAGAAACTAACGAGTTTGAGCGGGGCTCGAACCCCAGTCTGGCGTTCACCAGTCAGGGACGTTAGTACATCTGCCACTACTAAGCAGTTATGCCATTCCCGCTGCCCTTAGAATGTTCGTGGTCACTTGTTAGTTTAAGTTGAAATTTAGTTATATTTCTTTGTATATCTGATTCTCAGTATGAGAGTGATGATGAAATTTCTAAATGTATCTGTGTAAATTATTTTCAAATATTGATGTATTGCTGTCAGTCATCCTCTATGATATTTCCGCTATTTTATTTTCATTTGTTGCTTATATTACTGTACATCCTTTGATAACTTATCTAAAATAGTCCTTTGATATTTTTCCTTCTCGGACCTCTTATCTTTCAATTTATTTTCATTCTTACTTAAAAAAATCTGGACTATGATTTCAAAGTTCAGATTTGCAGTAGGCTATAGATATAATGATAGGGACCATTGGATATTTAAATTATCGTGGTACCTCAAACGCAAATTATAATGGATATAATGACGAAGATGAATTAATATACTATAGGAATAAAAAAAAAATGAATAAAATCACCTGTTAAAAAAATCATTGTCGCCGTA
Source organism: Palaemon carinicauda (assembly GCF_036898095.1). Lineage (NCBI taxonomy): Eukaryota > Metazoa > Arthropoda > Malacostraca > Decapoda > Palaemonidae > Palaemon > Palaemon carinicauda. The sequence continues at coordinate 106,775,901 of NC_090746.1, read as the reverse complement.
AAATACCTTAGCTCCTATGTTTTTCAAACGCCTTGCAAATTTTACTTTGTGTGTGTGAGTGTGTA
>NC_090746.1:106768336-106770836 GCF_036898095.1 Palaemon carinicauda | reverse complement strand
GTATTGATTTTATTTCTTATTCACTCAAAGTATTTCAATTGTTCATTATTTCTCTTGTAGTTTACTTTTTTCCTTATTTCCTATACATACTGGGCTATTTTCCCCGCCAACTGTATAGATAAGTCCAACATGTGTCTGAAAGAGTGATAGCAGTTTATTCATTAAAAGAATCTGAGAGTAAATATTATTATTATTATTATTATTATTATTATTATTATTATTATTAGCCAAGCTACAACCCTAGTTGGAAAAGCAAGATACTATAAGCCCAAGGGTTCTAACAGGGAAAAATAGCCCAGTGAGGAAAAAAATAAGGAAATAAATAAATGATGAGAACAAATTAACAATAAATCATTCTACAAACAGTAACGACGTCAAAACAGATATGCCATATATAAACTATAAAAAGACTTATGTCAACCTGATCAACAGAAAAACATTTGCAGCAATATAGTGGCAAATGATGAGCGTAGACAACACACGAGTCACATTACATGTGACACAAGATAGATAGCAGAATTAGCCTAACTGATAGGTAAAATAATTAAATTTCCAATGGTAATTAATGTAAGATTGAGTCTACTCTGCTTAATGAATGTCAAGTTATGGTACTCAATGAAGATAAAGAAAAGAAAAGTTAAAAGTATTAATAATTAGCTATTTTCTTAGAATTTGTAGTATTAGAGTGAGACGATAAGGTGGAAAATTTGTTATACTAAGGGCTCGACACCCTGCTGAAGAGCTTAATGTGAAGGTATAAGAAACGACTATTGCTGTGGTATGCTCTACTATGTAGAGTACGTCAATAACATGTGCAATGATTTTCTTTAAAAAAAGAGAGTATGAAAATATAAAGTTCCTGAAATAAATACTTTTATAAATATTTAATATAGAAAGTTGAGTCTACTCTGCTTTCTGGGTGTGAAGTTATGGTACTGAATAGAAATGAAAGAAAGTAAAGTCTGAAGTATTAATTATGAGAAATTTTCTTACAATTTGTAATATTGGAGTAAAACGATAAGGTGGGATATTTGTTATACTAAGGGTTCAACAAGTTGCTGATTAGCATCATGGAAGATGTAAGTAATCACCATTGCTATGGTATACTCTACTGAGTTGTGCACGTCAATAACATACACAATAATTTTCTTCAAAAAGTAGAGTATGAAAGTATAAGGTTCCTAAAATTAATACGTTTATAAATATATAATAAACAAGTTTCATTACTCTACGATTAAAATTGTGGCCAGGAAGCTGTTCACAAACAAACACCCACACATCACACAAGCAAACGCAACCACACAAAAAGAGGGGTTGAAACATAACCTCCTTCCAACTTCATTGGCGGAGGTAATAAAATTAATATTCGGTAAAAATGTTATTCTTATCTAGAATTACAATAGCAAATTGCAACTTTCCTCTCCCCCTTGAGAATTCGTTTCCCATCAACAAAAATCCTGTCGACATGGAACAGATTAACCTGTCAAGAGGCGACTGGAAAATATCGTTGGATTTTACTCTGTTTGCAGCGGTAAATAGATTAGTGATGGTGGCATTATTGACCCTCAGCGTCGCTCTATTTCTTCTCAGTTTTTCATTCGATTTCATTTGAAGTTGTTAAAACTTTAGTTACTTTTACGGTATTCTATTGTAATGCATGTTACTTTCATAATGTCTTCACATTATACAGGGATGGCGCCAGAAGGGGTTGCCTTTCTAAATTCCTTTTATTACTACGAGAAGCTTCTTTAATGTTCAAGGAGATTTAACATACATACATATATATACTGTGTATATATATATATATATATATATATATATATATATATATATATATATATATATACATATATATATATATGTATGTTTGTATGTGTTGGGGAGAGAGAGAGAGAGAGAGAGAGAGAGAGAGAGAGAGAGAGAGAGAGAGAGAGAGAGAGAGAGAGAGAGAGAGAGAGAGTTCTTGGTAAACGATGAGATCATGAAAAGTAAATTGCCACTTTCTTGGAAAAGAACAGATTTAATGTGGTGCTGCCAAAAATAACTTGGAGCCTTACTAAAGTCTTCGAACATAAGCTTTTGATAGATTAATGATGAGAATGACACTAGTCACAGAAAAAAAGGAGTAACATGGATACGAGAGCAAACTATCGTATAGGTTATTCTAACATTTAAGAAAAAGAAATGTACAGGACATTTGACCTTGACATATATTAATTGGCGTGGATTTTCATACAGTCAAATATGAACCGAGTTTGAAATCTCTGTGACAACGATGTCCAAACGTATGGCTGATTGCGTGAACTGGACATTTGTTTTTTACCTTGACCTTCAAAATTTAACAATTTCTATCTTTTCATAACAGTTAATCCCTAAAAGTTTAATTACTCTTCGATTAAAATTGTGGCCAGGATGCTGTTTACAAACAAACACACATACAAACAAACACACAAACTGGGACGAAAACATAACCTCCTTCCAACTTCGTTGGCGGAGGTAA
>NC_090746.1:106763336-106765836 GCF_036898095.1 Palaemon carinicauda | reverse complement strand
AGTCTGTTTATTTGATAACCAATTCCATTAGTTAATGAAGTAATAATAATAATAATAATAATAATAATAATAATAATAATATGAAATTTTGTTATGCAAAGTAGCCAGTAATTGTAAATTTTAGGTTCGCGTAAATTAAAAACTGTTTAAGCTGCTGGTATGGACTTTTGGAGAGTGATATTTAAGTTTTATGGCTGATTTTCCATGTCTCCTAAATATTAATTCACATTTCTTGGAATTAGAATATTCCTTATAAACCTCATTAATTAGTACTAATATTGATAAGCAGGGGTTAGCCTAAGGTTTGTTTAATTGGAAGAAACAGATATTCCACCAAAATTCTGCTTCCAGTAAAAAGCCGATATAAACCATAGTTTTTCCTCCGGTTATGAGCCGGAAATATGGTCTCATTTTATTATATATTCAGGAAATACGTGTTTAATAAGAAGTATATTTGGTGGGAGATACAGGTGTTTCTCTGAATTATCATTCAGGAGAAGGTATCACCTAACATGTGGTCGGGGGGGGGGGGGGGTTGAGGACGATTAGTTGATTAATCTTCAGTTTTGTGGCTTCTTAACATCGAAGGTCATTGTAATAAAATAAAGAATAAAATGAAATGAAATTTATAACCACAAAAGCAAAGATGTCCTTATAAAATTCAAATAGTTTCCAGAAGACCTGCTTCAGAAATAAATCTAAAAAATACCGTTAGTAGTACAAGACATCCTGCCCAAGAATCTTGGTAAAGATAAACTTGCCATCTTCACCTCGAGCCTCAAACACATACCTATTTCTTAAGGAGCTAAAAGTGGGGCATTCAGTCAACAATACTAAACAGGCGTCGCAATATGGCAGGTAGAAAAAATTTATTCTCATGAATAGAGCTTTCGGGAAATGTTTTCGGAAAACAAAGGTAATTCTTAAAGCTTTAAAGGTCGCTCATGAAGAGCAGAGGCAAGGGACAGTGACATTGCCCTGGCAAGCAGGACAATGCCATAGAGACTGACCATATATACATATGATCAGCGCCCAAACCCCCTCTCCACCCAAGCTAGGACCAAGGAGGGCTAGGCAATGGCTGCTAATGACTCAGAAGATAGACCTACAGGTTCCCACAAACCGCCAATCTTAAGCTTACAAGGATAGTGAGATTGCCGCGACCAAAGAAACTAAAGAGTTTGAGCGGGACACGAACCCCAGTCTGGCGTTCACCAGTCAGGGACGTTACAGCATCGGCCACCAAAACCCTTGGAAAAATAAGTAGTTCTCACATATTCAAAAAAGTATACCATTACCCAATGTTGTAAGAGGTGGCCCACTTTACATAAATCAGTTTTTACTTGAGGTAATGAACTATGCAAAAAATTTAAATTTGCTATTAGTTAAACAAAAAGAAATATGAAATAAAATAAATGGATGTCCATCCCACTTGGAATTCAACGTTTCAGTTTCACATTTTGAAATCACATTCTTTTTCTAAATTTCCAGAAATTTTTATGAATAACTTTTCTATCTTCCATATATACCCTTTTTTTCCATAAGAAAATCCTCGTGGAGAGCTTCCTTTAAATCGTTCTACTCAGCAGTCTTCTACAGAAACCGTTGAAAAGGCCAGGGATAAAGACTTTTCTTTTACATGGGAATTTTATACAAATTTTCAATATTAAGTCTGAGAAGAACTTAGGAAACTTTGGGAAGAAAGAATAAAAGTTTATAGCAAGGGAGAGAATTAGAAAAACTTATAGAAAAAAGTTAAAATTTCTCTTTAGGAAGTTTGTCTCAAGGTAATACGAGAAGGAATACTGTGAAGTTTTTACAGCAGAAGAGCCAAAAATGTTTAAATATTAGATAAATATAAAAAAAATGAGAATATAAAAATTTTGCTGGGACACATTCAAATCAACCCGAGGGAATTATTTGAAACATATCAAGGAAAATTTTTCATTTGCAAATTAGAGAATTATTCACACTGAATCTTTCGAGTGGAATATATATATATATATATATATATGTGTGTGTGTGTGTGTGTGTATTTATATATATATATATATATATATATAGATATATATCATCAGCTGTTACAAGTCCACCGCAGAACAAAGGCCTCAGGCATGACCTTATAATCGCGTATGTGTGCATATGTGTGTGTATATATATATATATATATATATGTAAATATATATATACATATATATATATATATATATACATATATATACATACATATATATATATATATGTGTGTGTGTGTGTGTGCGTGTGTTTGTCTGTCTCTGTGTGTACTGCGTGTATATAGATATATAGATAGATAGATCGATCGACAGACAGATAACTCCGAAAACAAGAGTAGACTGGATAGTTTAATGGCCTCATTATCACGCAACCTTAACGCCAAACAATGACGTCATTGGAAGACTTATAACAGGGTCAAATATCTAAGAGTGGATCCCGAGTGGTCAGCTGAGACAAATTTATTGCCCCACAACCATAAACCACT
>NC_090746.1:106761631-106762836 GCF_036898095.1 Palaemon carinicauda | reverse complement strand
CCTTGGTCCTAGCTTGGGTGGAGAGGGGGTTTGGGCGCTGATCATATGTATATATGGTCAGTCTCTATGGCATTGTCCTGCTTGCCAGGGCAATGTCACTGTCCCTTGCCTCTGCTCTTCATGAGTGACCTTTAAACCTTTAAGAAGTACCTTTGTTTTCCGAAAACATTTCCCGAAAGCTCTATTCATGAGAATACATTTTTTTGTACCTGTCATATGGCGACGCCCTGTTTAGTATTGTTGACTGAATGCCCCACTTTTAGCTCCTTAAGAAATAGGTATGTGTTTGAGGCTCGAGGTGAAGATGGCAAGTTTATCTTTACCAAGTTTCTTGGGCAGGATATGTTTGTACTATGGTAACGGTATTTTAGATTTATTCTGAAGCAGGTCTTCTGGAAACTATTTAAATTTTATAAGAACATCTTTGCTTTTGTGGTTATAAATTTCATTTAATTTTATTCTTTATTTTATAAGAAACAATATCGGTGTCAATTACCTTCGATGTTAAGAAGCCACAAAACTGAAAATTAATCAACCAATCATCCTCACCCCCCCCCCCCTGCCCCTACCCCGGACCACATGTTAGGTGATACCTTCTCTTGAATGATTATTCAGAGAAACACCTGTATTTCCCACTAAATCTACTTCTTATTAAACACGTATTTCCTGAATATATAATAAAATGAGACCATATTTCCGGCTCATACCCGGAGGAAAAAACTATGGTTATATCGGCTTTTTACTGAAAGCAGAATTTCGGTGGAATATCTGTTTCTCCCAATTAAACAAACCTTAGACTAACCTCTGCTTATCTAATTAGTACTAATTGATGAGGTATAGTCGTATTTTCCATAAGCAAATTCACAGGTGATAATTGTACCTTTATCCAAAAAAAGGAGATTTATAGGGAATATTCTAATTCCAAGAAATATGAATTTATACACGGGACATGAAAATCACCCATAAAACTTAGATATCATTCTCCAAAAGCCCATAGCAGCAGCGTAAACAGTGTTTAATTTATGTGAACCTGAAATTTGCAATTACGGATTACTTTACATAACAAAAGTTCATATTATTATTATTATTATTATTATTATTATTATTATTATTATTATTATTATTATTATTATTATTATTATTATTCCTTCATTAACTAATAGAATTGGTTATCAAACAAACAGACAAATCTTTTGTTTCATTAT